>NC_084960.1:17159397-17460679 GCF_949316205.1 Platichthys flesus | reverse complement strand
CACGCTGTGTTCAAACTCACAGAACTAAGGAGATCCCAAAGTTGGTAAACAAAATATCAAAATGCTGATGATGTGATGCACGAGACATTTAAAACCTTTGCTTTTTTGAAATGATGCTGCAGCCTTCTGAAAAAGAAAGCACCGTGCGGCTTTTATCACGAGCTGGAACACAGAATATGACGCGTGGATCTCGTTGTGTAGTAACCCACAGTACATTGTGCATATTTTAATATCATGAATCATGCAGTGCTTTGTTAGAAGCATTGTAATGTTGCAGCAGTACGAGGACGAGGAGCTTCTGCGCGTAATGTTGGTAACTTCAACCAGTGGTGAAAAGTAACTAAGTACTACTACTCAAGTACATTACATGATGAACTTGTATTTAACAGGATTATTTCCATTTTATGATTCAACTACATTTATTTGACGGCTGAATATAGTGGCTGAACCAAAAACACAAGAGGTTATAGAGTCGGTTGTACACCTTAATGCATCAGTACAATAATTCAATAACAATACATCACTGGGGGGGGGGGGGGGGGGTCTTAATGAGTAGTTCTTATTCTTTGATGATGGTCAATAACAATTCAGTTCTTATACTTAATCAAGAATTTAAATGCAGGACTACTTCTATTAATTGTATTACTGTAATAAAGTTTCTTCCAAAACTAATGATACTATTATTGAAGTTGAAGTTTTGGATCTAAAATATTTATCGACAAAACAACTTATAAAGAGCTATAAAATAAATGTCCTTCAATCAACAACTTTCCTCTATAAGTGTAACTATAGCTGCATTTTTAATGAAACAAACTGGCCGAAGTGGGATTCAAGCTTTAGTATTGTTTTCTGCTGCTGACATGTAAAGAGGGCAGAGATTCAAAGTCACTGATGTGGTTGGTTTTCAGAAACGCGGAGCATCAGCCTCTGCATCCTCCACTGGAGCAGTGATCCCTCTCCTCAGCTCGGCTCCTGCTGGGCTGCAGATGGAGAGGAGGGGTCCGTGAAGGTGGCAGCTGCTGATTCCCTCAGTCACTGAATCTGGACTGCTTCTTTTATCAGCTTGTAATGGGTCTAATGTATGTCTGACAGCCCCACAGTGATAAGATGGGGCTGGGGAGGGGGTATACTCCACATGTTGATATTAGGTTGTTATAAAACCAGTGTCCCAACCATAAGTTCATCATCAAACCATCTTCTGTCTCTGTGGTTACAGTTCTGGGACATAGTTGCAATGGAGAGTATTTGACATAGTGCACGGTGGCAGATGACCGTAAGGTGTCCTCTCGCTCAGACTGAGTACAGGGGATAAAATGAAGGACAAAACAAAACTTATTTAACATTATTTCAGTGTCGTTTTATTGTACGAATATAAAGAATAAATAGCAAATGTCATTAATTTACAGGATAAAACAAGTCACCGATACACGACTCTGTATCAATGATTCCACTTTTAACTCTGAGGTTGATCTGCTTCATCCGAACATGGGAAACAGCACAAGTCCTTTACGCGGCTCTACGCGCCACATCTCCATAAATACAAAATATATAACCAATATTCTCCACAAATAAAGTAGACTCTGGTTACAAATAATACTGACTTTGTACAGGGAGTTATACATAACTGCGTGGCAACCGCATATACAGAAAATACATTCCTACACTCGGTGGTGCGTGTGAGAGGGAGAGATCACAAAAAAGAAATGTCGAGCTTATAATTGATGTGGTTCAGCTGGAACAGGAGCATTTGCAGTCCGTGATGATGGGGTATTGCACGGGTATCCACGCGCACTTCAGCCCCCCCTTCCTCTGCACGCATCTCCACCTCAGTATCGTCAGGTGGGTCGAGTTCGCGGGCTTGCACACCATCCCCTCCGGCACCGAGCACGACCTCTTGCTGAGGCAGCTGCCCACGCGCACGAACCGCGGCCAGAACCTGTTCCCCAGGTCGGTCCAGGTGTAGACCACCGGGCAGAACGAGTACGCCCACAGCCACTGCTGCAGCCGCCGCTTCAGTTTCTTACTCGGCTTGTGCTTCTTGCCGAACTGTACGTCGAAATCCATCGCTCGGATCTCCTTCGGCAGCACCCCGCCGGGCTTCTGGACGTCCAAGTCGTCGAGCTCCTCGTTCCCGGTGTATTTGTCCTCCGCGGGCGGCGAGACGGACAGAAAGTGGCTGTCAAAGTCCCCCAGGACGCTCTTCAGCTCGGTCTCGTTTAGGTCCCTCTCCTTGGGGTCGAAGACGGGGTCCGGGTCCTCTCTTAGTTCCACCAGCGGCAGACTGTCGCTCGGGATGGGGCGGAGGAGGTAGTAGTGCTGGCAAACCCCGCTGTCCATGAGAAGTCCAAGAGACAGCACCAGCAGATACAGGGCCACGCACTGCTGAGGTTGGTCCATGTCGGACGGTCCAGCGGCGACTTCAGGGCGCACACGGAGCTGCTAGAGGGGCCACTGTCTCGTGCGCAATTACGCGTATCCAAACCTGAGTGTTGAGCGTCTTTTCAAAAATCACCGCTTCCCATGATGAAAATCCGTGACAGAAATAAAAAAAAGCGGCATCAGGGGAACCGAGGTTCCGTGACGAACTTCGTGGCAAGGCTCATGTGTCTCCTCGGGCTCCGTGCGCGCGGTCTCGGCATGATGCCTCTGGTGCCTCCTGTTGCAGAAAAGCGCTGAGCGTCACCCGCGACCTCCGTTATATCCTCCGCACGGAGCGTGATGTAATTCGTGTGCCTCTCTCTGAATGTGGGTTTGTTGTCTAGGAGGACCCCCCCCCCCCCCCCCATACCTCCTTCTTCCATCGTACTGGAGGCGGAGGGGGGGGGGGGGGGGGGGGGTACTGGGGGGACGGGGGTGCGGGGTGTGCAGGCAGAGGAGACGCCCCCTGTCGGTTTTCCTTAAATCAGTCTCACAGTGGGCATGACTGGTGAATTTTTTTGTTTATTCTCTCGGGGTTTTGCTGGTGAATCCTTCCCTGCACTCTCCCAGCACCAACCGCTCAGAGTCAAAGTATAGAAATGAGGAATTTTACATTTAAAGTCCATTTCATTTTTTGAGATACTTTATTCAAGGATTACCATTTGAATCCTCTGTGGCTTAAGATGTTCAGCTGATTAAAAATAAGAAACGCAGTTATTTATTCAATTATTTATTTTAACCGGCTACAGCATATGAGTGCTTCTCAAAGCAACGGTAATGACAATAAGGTCAAAAATAATCATTTCAAACCATCCAAAACCGCTGCCAGCATCATCATTACATTACTTTACATTACATTTAGCTCAACATTTATGAGGGGCCATTTATGAGTTCAGTATCTTGCCAAGGACACTTTGGCATGCAGATGGGGAAGAGTTGGGATTGAACCGGCAACCTTCATGTTGGCGAACGCCCGCTCTACCCCCTTGGCCACACGCACAAAACCCTCACAGTACACCACTCCTCATCTAGTGTCACAGGCTTCCTGTTTAACAAAGACTCCATCATAAAATGTTACTGTTCTCCTTTAAAAAAGAAAAACCTAACCTGCTGGAGCTTCTCCATCCTGGGCCCTGCGCCCCTCTTCAGCTGCACCTCCTCACATTTACACTCCGCTCTGTGGGTGTCAGGGCCTTCATGCCCTGCACCACGACTCAAATATTAACTCAGAGCAAATCGGTTCGGATCAGTCTACCGAACATAACAGCTTATCCATTCCGCCCCAATCAGAATGTAATATTTGTGTACTGGGGTTTTTGCCTCTTAACTGGAATTTATAGTTCTACTTCTTATTCTCCTATCACATATGGTGTATTGATAGGTGTTGGCATTTCCTAAATCAATTTTAATGTTTGTTTTTACTTTAATTACTTTGATGATTAGTATTGCCTGCCTGAGCAAACAGAGTCTACATGAATTACAGCTCATCCAACTAGCAGCAGTAGGTCCTCTCACCAAATCTGCTAAAAGAGAGTGTAATATATCAATACAATTTTAGCTTCTCTTCACTAGGTTTCAGTAAGTTTTGGAGTTGATTTTAGGATTTTATTGTTGACTCTAAGGTTTGGCTCTGGACTTGCACCTAAGTACATTTCAGATCTTTTGACACCGTATGTCCCTGGTTGTAACCTGAGGTCCTCAGTGAAGGCCATACTAACCATTCCACAGCCGAGGCTCCCAGTCTGCACAACAATCTCCCTGAAGATATTCATCCAATGAGCTCCTTATCCTTTTAAATATCTCTTAAAGACACATTCTTATATGTGTGCCCTCTCCTAGTTCTGGTCTTAGCATCTATTATAATACTTTTATTATGTTTTATTGTGTTTATATTTGTTCATCTTGCTTTTACATTTATGCATTTCAAGTGCGTCCTATACGTTTGCAGCTTGTAACTGTGATTTGAAATATATAAATAATAATAATATTAGTATTGTTATTAATATTATTTATTATTATTAATAACAAGTAATATTGATAGTGCCCATGAGTACTTTTACATTAAGTACATATTTCTTACTTTTACTTTTTGAATGCAGGACTCCTGTTTGTAATGGATTACTCTAACATCGGTGACTTGTCTATTTATATATAAATGTTTTACCACTGGTAAAAAACTATAATTAAGTTCTGGAAACACGCTTCATTTGGTTCAGAGCCCGTGTAAACGTTTTAACGACAGACACTCACAACCGTCAGGAGTTAAAACTTTTTTCTTGCCCTCGGAAAGTTTTCGACTCACCTCTGTATCATGATCCAGTTTTCAAATAAACAACTGCACATGATCATAAAAAGTACCATTTATATTTTGACATTCAGAACACACTGTGGTCCATGTACCTCTGAACAAAGTGACACTGCAATATTCCTGCAATTGTCCGCTACTTCTGGACAATGTTATTCTATATTTGATGACAGGGAGGAGAGCAAAATTACTTCAGATGATTATCGTTCAAATAAAACAAAATATGCACAAATGTCTGAGCCTAGTTATTCCATTTAGTCACAGATCTCATTTTTCCCTGAAGCCCTACTAAGTAACTGTCAGATGGACCGGTCTGTCCTGGGTTTGAATATTTTCAAAGAGCAGAAAGAAACAAACTCCGGCAAAATGAAACAGTTATTTGAAACTTGAAAAAAAGAAGACGAAGCGTGAGATGGCTTTTATCCGTTTACAATTTGCTCACAAATCTTATTTTTCTTTCTGATAAGAATCAAAATTTTTGTCTTTATTAAAGATGGCTGGAGACATCCTGCGCAGGAAACAAGCATAATCATATCAACCACATGAACCTTTCGCTAGTTTGAAGAAAAGTCCAATTTACAGCGCGGATCAGGGTCGAAATAGCCAGTTCAGTTCACTTTTTGCAGTGTATTTACCGCTTGTGTCCAGCTCGAGTGGGACAATATTTCTGCCTGTAGCGGTGCCTCTGCAGCGCGCCTCTCAATAAAGCCGGCCAAATTAGCTCCCAAATAAACAACGCTCGCTAAGCGGCGGCAATGGAAAGTATCACAATTTGCAAACCTGTCTAAACTCATGCTCAGAGAATCATTCTTTGAAAAATAATTTAATGGAAGAACTTAGCCAGCTGCTGCATCAGCCATAAACCATTCGCTTTAGATAAATGCATCTCTGTTTCATTTTGAATGAGCTAATTCACACAAGCACTTGAGCACACGACTCATTTAGTTTACGGTCGAATGATGGGGAGAAGTCTGGAAAACGTCACCCTTATATTTTTCATCTGACCAGCACGTATCATAAACTAGCTACCCTCTACACCTACACCCCCCCCCCCCCCCCCCCCTCCGCTTGACAGATAGGTTCATTCCAGTGGTGCATTTACACATCATAGGGAACGACATGTACAAACCTAATGTATGGTTGCATTTTGAAAGGCCTTTAATACACACAAAAGGCATATTTTAATGCATAGTAAAACACATATTTTGTTAATGCATAACAATTTTATTTTTGACATTTCAAATGAAGCGGTCACAAGTTTGGAGGAAGTTTGAAACTAAAATTGGCATGTTTTTCCTTTTCAGAAATCATGTTCCACACACGGGAATATTTCATCTCTGATGTGGCTGCGTGGGTGAAGACCAAGTATGGTTCTCATTAAGGGTCATCAGGATTGCCAGGCTCATTTAACGCAGAGTTGTTTTCGTTTCTTCTAATCCCTTCCTACTGTTTTACCACAGGAGCATTTCGATAGTGATATATTCCTCCTCGAAAAGACGGCCCGGTGGAGACAGACGCCTCTTTAATTGGGGAGATCTTTTATTTTTTTCCGTAAGTTCTCCAAACAATTCTCTTCGGCTAATAAACGGCCCGAGATAATGACCATTTCTTGAAGGGGTCTGGTTGCTGAAGACTTTTAAAGCTGCTCTTAAGGACGTGCATTCAAAATGAATCTCCTTGCTTGAGCCTTGCACGGGTCAATGTGGCCTTCCCTGCTGATTTCTCGTTTAGTGAGAAAAAGCAGACTTCTCTCTTGGCAGACACCTTCAGCGCTGGTACCAAGAAAAGGCACGCTCAGGTAGAAACACACACACACACAACAGAAAGGACCCTGATAGCCTCCATCCATGCGAGAGCTGACGGCAAAAGTCCAGAGATATTAAGACAGTCTCTTTTGGTCCTAAATCATCCAAGCAGGCTCTGGAGGCCGGACGTCTCCTCGGCGGCGGCCCGGTGCAGGAGCTTATCACGGTGACACGAGGCGGCTACAGAGTCCGAAAAACACAAAGCACCTTTCACGTGCTTTATCTCCATCGCTACGTGGTTTCACACCTGGTGCTAATTGAGGCCGCGCTGCCAAGCTGAATACACACAGACATGAAGTGGGTGCTATTCTGTTTACTCTGGCACTTGGGGAGGTGTGCAATTTGCTAGTTTGTTTAGCACTCCCCTCCCCTCGTTCCTCTGCAAGCCAAGAGCACACAATCACAATAATCACTCCTGCTGAGAGCTTAATTAAAATTAATTGCTACTTCTGACCACTGACCGTGAGTCGGAGAGCAGTTTTGCATCATTGCAAGTCGCATTATTTTTCCCCTGTTTGAGCTAATAAGGACTTTTTCCTCAACACTGATACTTTTTTTTTTTAACTTTTAATGGTGATTTTCAGTATTTTGCACCAACCTGAAACATGAAAATCTAACTGGCTTCAGTTTAGCAAATGATTGTCTGAAGTTTTCTAAAGCCACAACAAATCCATTGTAACGGTTCCTTTACTTGCGAGATACACCAGTCAGATAATATATCATTCAAATGAAACCTTCAACCTGATAGTTGCCTTCAGGTGGTTGAGAACACTCATAAATATCTGCAGCTTTTAACAAGGACTATATTTAGCACATGTGGGTCGTTTTTTCCCAACAGGATTCAGTGTCAAAACTCAAAGCACCTAATTCCCTGTGGGAGTGTGTGTTCCTTCCATTCCTCCATAAAATCTCACCGAGAGAAAATCCGCATCCAAACAAAGTCAAGAAACCATGAAAGTGCTTCTCTTTCCTAATTATAGATTCCTCAGTAGGAGGAGGAAAACTACATTTCAAAATAAAAGTCCTTGAGCCATCATTTGGTTGATGAGATTTATAAATCCACTGTTACACAATGTTGTGTGGCATTGAAACAAGTCTATTTAATGTTTTGGCTCGATACTCCTGGATTGTACTATTCTTTTAACTGGTGTTTGGTTCAGTGCTTGCATCAATTCCTGCTAAGAATGTTTCCAGTGTTGAAAAAACACTTCACAGTCTATCTAAATTAAAACTTTGCACAAAGTTTTGTATTACATTTATATACATTATTCGGTTGTAATGAAAGAAAACACAATGGACAGAAACAGAAAAGTATTGCCATGTTTAGATCATAGACTGTAAATTAAGAGGAACGACACGTCTCCATTTCCTCCTGTTGAACAACAATGAAGCCGTTAAATCCAGGATACGAATGCTGCCATCTTGTGCCAATGATGTCATTTGGAGTCTGTGTAGTAGTGATAGTGGTGTCCATCCAATCACGAGTAAGTTTCAGCTGTCAATCACGACATGATGTAAGTGATTAAAAAGAAACACGAAAGCTTGAACAAACATCAGTTCAACAAAACGACAGAAAAGGACAATAACCATCTTTGACAATAAACACCAATGTGTTTGATGTGTGATTTGAACTTTTAGTTTGGTCCATGTCTAATTTTCTACCGTGGAGGAGGTGGGGTTAATGACCTCTACTGAAGTAGGCCACCAGGGGGTGATATAGATGATTTGGCTTCACTTGTGGGAGCTGTCATGTTGTCCATCTATATTTGCACTGGTTCAGACTAGTTTTAGCAGGAAGCAATGGGTTTTCAACTGTCATGCCGAGCTGTGTCGGGCAAACACGACAGATGATTGATGAGTTCATGGCCTTTTAGAAAACATAGCACATTTAATTTTATACATAGTCCCCTCCTATGTAAACATACTTCGTCCAGTGGTCATAAAAACTGACCCCTCCAGGACGAGGGATCATCTTCCAGGCTCTCTCTGGAGCAGCCCACTTCTTCACCAGACAGGAAGACGGAGCACCCTGGCTATAGTGTTGCCACCACGTTCTCGAGGACACCCATGGGTGATTAGCCCTTGAGACCGATATAGCAGACAACCGCACGAAGGCTAGTTGTCTGCATTATCATCAAAAAGAGATGAACAGCAATTGTGTTGCCCGAAACAGAAATGCCAAGAGACGGCATGCGAATGCAACAAAACACAAAATTGTAATTTGGGACTATAGTGGAGGCCAGGGAACTTGTAAACGGGATCTACTGATCATTTCTGAAAGTGAAATGTCACGTCCTGAAAAGTATTTTGGTTAAACATTCTAGTATTAAACCAAATCATAACATAGGCTATCTCAACGCACTTTTCATTGTAAGGTTGAGACCTTACACAATTATAGAGAAAACCAACAGTTCCATACTTGGAGGTTAGTGGCTGGATCCCCAGATCCTACTTGACAGTTGTGTCTATAGTTGAGTCTATTATCACTGTCAACTTATTTGACCAAAGACATGAACTCCATTACAGCATCAACTACAGTCTTTCTTTGATTCAACATGATTCTCCTCAGTTTGCTCTGGTCAAGAAAACTAACATTGACTACACAAGCTCACAAATGCCAAGCATTCACTCTCCCTTGGCCCGGTCAGCAGTTTCAGATCAGCCTATATTTTACTGGAATCCAAGTAAATACTTGAACCCTTGATGGATGATTCAGTGTCCAGCAGCCCGCCATGTGATATAAATGAAGTCTGACAACCAACACAGACACACAGCAGGGGTCCCCTGCGGCCAGCCGGGCATTTAGGGCATTTCAATGTCCACATGGCGATCTGGCCGGACTTTTACAGACCATCGGAGCTGCGGCCGTGCCAGATGCTCCTGTGAATGAGCGAACGCGCCAGGAGTGGGATCGAGCGGTGGGTGGTGGTGGTGGTGGTGGTGGTGCGGATGACGGGAGGTCGCGGTGTCTATAGCCCCTACAACACAGACGGCTGTTTGTGCCATGCAACACCCCCACCGACCCCACCTTGGTCTCCAGCTCTCAGCTCCTAGTTCACACTTCATAAATCAAGATGGCCTGTCCTCGTGTGAATTCATCTCTCTCTGTGCTGGATAATAGTGGCGGTATTGTTCCACGGCAAGGATTCATTTCAGAGACATAAACTACCCTCTAGGCCGATGTACGGCCTTGATAGCTCTAACAGGTCCTGGGTGTCCATACGGAGACGCTGAGGACTGAAATTGCAGTCCTCCCGTGTCATGCCACGTCTGGTTGGTTATATTTTCAACTCCTCTGGCAGCTCAAATAGTTCCAAAAATAAGAACACTAATTGGCCAGTGTTTATTTCTGTATGGGAGAAATACTCTAAGTGTTTTTAGCAGGTTGTTTGTGGCACGATGGTTTAACAGTCAGGGCTCTCTGGGAGGTACGGCTCAGTCCACTGCATGGAAAAAGAGCCGACTCTCCCCTTTTTTTAATAAATAAGGCCTTTTATACCAAAATTGGTAATACAGTATAGTTGTGTGTGAGGCTGGCAGGGCAGCGTGTGACATCATGAGTGTTGACTCATGAGCAGATGAGTGATGCACACTGAGCTTTTTGCCTCAAACTCGTGTTTAGTGCCACAGAAAAGTAGTAAAGCCTCTCTCTCTCTCTCTCTCTCTCTCTCCCTCTCTCTCTCTCTCTCTCCTTCTGTCCGTCTCCGTGTCTCTCGCTCCACGGCTCAGAGTCGGGGAGGGGGTCTGGTAATGAAGCAAGTGTTTCTATGCGTTGAGAGGGGGGCTGTCAGCTCCACACACAGCAGACCTCTGTCACCTGTTGCCACCAGTGGGAGTCTCGGCGGGCGACAGGCACGGGGCCAAGCGTGGCAGCCAGTAGCAGGGGCCCCGGCTCCACCTATAGACGAGCCCGGCGGGGTGATTTACGCTGCCTCCACGCGGAGGTGTCTACGGACGCTCGTGGAGCCGCGGCGGCACACAGCCAGGCCAATGTCTGACTTTTTAAACTCCCCACCGTCTCAGGCAGACGTGAAACAAAGTGCAGCTCTCACTGTCGGATTATTTGGTACAGTGATAAAAAAAATGAAACGGACGGCACAGCTAATTGGTTCTTTCATCACTGAATTAGCTGAGGATGAGAACCTTCACAGGCAGCCTCAATGAGAACAAGTTGAAAAGGGCCAGTCACGGTTCAGTATACTTGAAACAAACAACAGTACGTTGTCTGACCTCATCTGAAAGCAAAACATTTGAAACCTGAATTGAGCAGCCTCACGACTCAAGGCGCAGTGAGACGCCTGTTGTCATCAACACTGTTCGCTTTTAGACTCACTCAAACTGCATTTACGCCTGGCGTCTGCTCCCAAACTCTTAATTTGACAGCCACTAAGATGGAGACTTTTGAAAATGCTGCTGGCATCGTTTGTTTGAAAACTTTGCGGTCGTCTGTTAGTCTGAACAAATGGAGACAGAGACTTTAGGAAACAATGACGCAGGCGCCCACGTTCACTTCCTGGTCGGTTCCTCCAAGTCCCAACGTATCCTTCCCTGATTGGTCACACTCCCATCATGTGAGGAAAAGCGTTGCGTGCCTTGTTTTCTGTGCTGCAACAAACAGCAGTTATTTGAGCATCCACGACTATTTCCGTACGCAGGCAGTCCAATCCCAGTGTGGGCAAAGGGTCATGTGATCTGGTCATGCTTTAGCAGAAACAGTTATTATTGTGTATTCACACAGTGTCAGAATAACCAGAACAATTAGGTCCTTCACGTGAAAGCCATCTCAAGTTGGAACAACAACTAAACAAGGAAAACTTTGAGTTTAATGTTGCAGGGCTAATACACAAATCAACAATTGTACAATCAGCTCCAAACAGAGGCTTTTGACTTGAACTAGTCAAATGTTACACAACTATTTAACCAGAACTGATTTCATGATTAACCTTCATACCTCTTCTATATAATGCAAATATTGGAAAGATGATTCAGAGTGTATCCTCTACACAAAGTCATTCATGGTGTTGCACTTGGTTTAGAGCAGTTGTCTAAAGAATGGTGAACAGGACCGGTGGTGGCACGTGCGCTTCTGACGATGTAGGCAAAACTTTTATTTTACCGCACCTCTTTTTGCAACGTACCATCCCAGCAGTAACACACAAACGCCAAAATGCGAATCAAACAAACACTAAGTTACTTCATGTACTGATCAGGTCCTGATAACTAGTGATGAAACAAACCAACCTTCTAACCAGCTGTGGAGAACCTCTGTGTTTCCACGGTTCTACAACAAAGTCGCTGACCTGCTTCACACTTGTGTGTGTGCTGTCTGGAACAGACTGTCACACATTTGCTCTCACTCCTGGTATTTCACATGATGAAAAAAAACGGTATCATTTGTCAAGTGATTTGTTCAGTTCAGCATTTACTAAAAATATGAAAATGCACAACACTGCATCAGTATATTTTAATCGCGAACTTCCATCTTTTTTTTTTTTTTATATTCGCAACCAGATAATTTGGGTTGTTTGGATTTGAGCACCATCGCTCATCAAGTTAAATAACTCTAAATCGACCACTGACTCTTGAGAGCTGGGGGCAGGAGGCAGGGAAAGAGGCAGCTGTGATTGACACGCTCCTCAGCAATTCACATTTTGCCTACATGGACGCGCCGGCAGTAAAACTGGCTTTCCTAAGATGCAAATAGAACTTAAATCAGAAGCAAACTGACATCAACAAGTTCAAATTAGAGCCAAAGTGGATTTTTGGAAACATTTCAGGATCAACACCAAGTCACATCTTTTCTGCATTATTTATTCTGTAAAATCTTTGCTTTCGTAGTGTGCAACAATGAAAAGACAAAGCACTTTACTTCATGAGAATGTGTCTTAACAGTGACTGCAGCATTTGCAGGGGCCTACCATGGTGTTTACCATATGGATAGCATATTTGTAAAAATGGTAATAATAGCTTAAGTACAAAACAAAGTTACGATCTAAGTTTATACCGACATAATCTTCAACACTTTAATGCTACTTTCTGAAATATTTCCAGAAATGCCACAATGCATCAGATTGACCGCTCATGAAGTTTTTCAGGTGAGCTCTATGTGCGGCTGAAAAAAAAAAATCCCACAGCAGCACGAGATGAGACGGAGTAATGAAGACTGACGGCAAGAGCAATGGGATTTGAGTCGGGAGGGGGGAGGGGGGCTAGGGATTGAGACTGGCTCGCCGCTGCAGCAGCAGCAGCAGCAGTCAACACTGCAGTGGAAAGGGTTAACACGAGACAGTAAAGTGAATCCAGATGTGCTGTTATTATTAATATCTCTGGCTGATGAATGGGAAGGTAAAATTACAGGCGCCAGCCAGGGAGGCCCCGTGTGCTGCCCTGCCACCCAGGCGCTTCCCAGTTCACCTCCACAGCTCCGGCAGCAGCAAATTGGGGCGAGACCATCGTCGAGCCTCCACGTGGCCTCAGCGTGTCCAGGAGCAGCCAGGAGGCGAAGCGGTCGAATTAGACTAACAGGCAGTCAATGTCACAGACCAGTGGTCCAGCGGCGGCCACAGAGATGGCTGACAGACACTCTGTTAGTTGACACTGTAAGTCCAATTGAAATGCAGGAATGATTCCATGCTAGTGTCCAAAGATGGGTTTGTGAAGTACAATAAATTCGATTGGATTTGTATCACTCAGACACTTTCATGGCGCATTTTTCCAAAAATCAGTGTTTCAATGGAACTAAAGCAGGACCAATAATCAAACGCTGTCAGGAGGGCAGCAGGAGATTGTCCAGGTCAGATACGTTCACAATAACAGGAACATTTCCACAACATTCAGGAGGCACCCAGGTCAAAAGTGCAGGACTTGATGTATAAATTCTGCTACAGATCCTGCAACTTGTTTGGGAATTTCTTCATTAGCCCGTATCATTAAAACTCTCAAATTTCATTGAGTTTAAGTTAAAATATTAGTACGTGTATGGATCTTCTTTATCCAGCTTTGTGACCTAATCGCGTTAAAAACATCATCAACACGCCCACTGGCCCACATGGGCTCACTGGAAAAAAATTCTGGAAAATGTTCCGACTTTAGTGCAGGTCTGAAATCAGATATATAGTCAGTAAACAAAAGTTAATTACAGACTGTTTTCATAAGATTGATTGTTTGAGTTTCTGAAATTTTCCTCTGTACAATAAGCCTGTAACCTAAACATCTTTGGGTTTTGCTCGGTTCATCAGACAAATAAGGGATTTGAAGACATCCCCTTAGTTGACGGAAGTTACAACATAGAACCTGAAAAAAATCAAGTAAAAAAGAACAAATTGAAACTGCGATTAAATCAGAGAATGGGAACGTGTTCTGTGAGGCCCAAACAACATTTTTGTTTGTTTAACTTGACTGAAGCGTCAGGCAGCTCCGTGGGCTTGATAGGAAGGAACTATAATCACTTTATTGGCTCTATAAGCTCCTCACACCTCCTCCAATTCACACCTCAGTCAGCCTCTCGTGTTGGTTCAACATGCGACTGTGTTGTTGCTGTGAACTCAAACAGACATGGAGACAGACAGGATTTCACACCGATTCTGGGAGGCAGAATAGTTAGTTTTTTTCAATCTCATTTCCCTCTTTTTTTATCTGTGACACAAGTTTCTGTGTCGGGTTATTGAGCAGAACTCCCGCTGGTTTCAAGTTTTCTAATTTTGTTCCCGGAAAACGCTTCAGTACGCAGCCCTTATAAGATGTTTGCACTACAATCATAAAGTTAATCCATTTTTATTTCATTTTCACAGCTTCCCTTTTTTGGTTTCAGTTGCTCCACACACTTCCCAGCCTTCTAGTAAAATGGAAAAATGTCAGAGTGAGCCCATGTGAGAATACAGCAAAAGAATGTCCGGAAAATTCACCATTTGCGATTAGGCGTGTTGATTATGTTTCTAACACAAGACAGACTCAAAACTAGAATACTACAAAAATCCAAGGCTTTCGACTCTTTGGTTGATTTTGCGTCCAAATGAATGCATATGGCTAATTCAGTAGCTTCTTCTCTCACCATCATCGATGTGCTATAAACAAAATCACGTGATTTCTACATCTCAATTCATACGTTGTGTCCTGCCTCCTGCAGGCTCTACCAATGGCTCCACCCCTCACCTGAATATTCTGGAGATTCTTCGGTTGTCTGACCCTTACATTCTCCTGCTGCATTCTTAAAAGGCAAGAGGCAAAGTCTGGAAAATGTCCAACTATAAATCCACCAACCTTTTCCAGAGTTCATGTCTACAAACAGCTTTAGACTCAGTATATAGTCCGGTGACAGAGTTTACAGAACCAAAAATGAATTTAACACCTCAGCTTAGCAGATAATGTTCATTATTGCAGCTACTTTCTACATCTCCTGTTCAAGGTCTCGTGCTATTTCCCAGAATGCAGCATTGGAGAAGTCTGGCGAAGTCCGCCACAGGATGATGGAGGCAGTGCCAACATTTTTGAATGGTTTTACATTTCTGTGTCGATGTCGAACTTTAAGAAGACAATGTAACAATTAGATTTTGTTTAAACAACGTAAATAGCCTATGGTTATTTTCAGTGCCAAAGCAGGAAGTAGTCAGATGTTCCTTCTGTGGGGAAAGTTCCAGGAAGAGGTTCAGAGCATGAAACATTCTTCCTCTAAAGACTGCAGCTATAGGATTCCTCAATCACACAAGTCTATAAATTGCACAATGGAAAAACAAGTCTTTTGGTAATTTAGATGTGAGGATTTATTGCAGACTTCAGGAGTGGTGAATATGAATATGAATCCGACTTCAGAGACGAAATCTGGAATATGTCCGCACAATTGGGTCCGGACTCTCTCCGGAGTTAAGGCAGAATTATAGTCGGGTTGCACGCACGCACGCATGCACGCAAGACACGCAACACGCCCCTTTCGTGCCCTCTGCGGGCTTGCGTGCGTCCGCCAATTTTTCTAACTACACGACAAAGCGACGCGAGCCTCATGCAGACCGCAAGGCTTGTGATTGGTCGGCTTACTACATCCCGTCCGGAGTCTAGTTTCCAGTTTCATGCCCCACAATACGCGGAAATCACGGAAGATTTAGAATGAATATGGACCAAAATAGAAGAACACTTGGCAGAAGAGATCCGAAAGTATGACCACTTGTATAACTCGTCACTGACTGGCCGATTTGTCTGCCAGAAATAGACTATGAGGAGCCGGAGTGGCGATGTAACAGTCAACGAAGAAGAAGACGTCTCTTCTTTGTGTGTTTTGTCTTTGAAAAAAAACGTTACTCCGCCTAGTGTTCTGGCGGTGAATTGCGTTGCAACACGCGCAGCACGTTAGAGAAGTATAAACCTAAACGAGTCCGTCGATGCAGCTGCGTGGCCTTCCGCGGTTGCAGTCGCAGGACTATAATTCAGCCTTTAGCCTTTCGCAAATTAACTATTCAGCGGGAGATTCTCAGCTCAGATGCATTCACAACAACACAGAAATCTTGTCTTTGCAAGTTGACATTTTGGTCGGCCTCTTCGACCCTTATCCTTCTCTTTTACATTCTGAGATATTTATATTCATTGTGTTTTATTTCACTTTTGCATTTGTCACAGTACAAACATCCTTAACACGCCAGCTCGCTTGCTGGGAATGTTCCGGCCATTTGCTGCAGTATTATCACATGTGCCACCTCAATTTCACAGACATTTTACAATGGGTTTGGTAGGAAAAGTTCCAGAAAATGTCCGGAACAACTGACTCACAAATTTGTGTTGACACAAACAGCCCCAAATTTCAGGAACATATCTGGACTTGAGCACAGGTTCTAAAAGCAACTTTGCCGCTTCAGGCAACCGATCTTTGATGGCTGTGTGTATTAGGTTTGTACATAATGTTTTTGAAGAAGCTGTTTACAAGAGCAGCAGCACATCTCTACAGACGAAGAAAGTCACGGAGAAGAGAAGGTTCCTGGCCGATGGAGGAGGAGACAGAGGGGAGGGTGCAGCAGAGGCTGGTGGGAACGAGAAACAAGCGTAAATCCAGTAGGGAAGCTGGAGCCTGGCTGGCCACAGGGGCTGTTGTTTTAACCGTCAGACGCATGGCAGCAGGGCGGGGGGGTGTAGGTAGGATTTGGAGGGGAAGGGTGGTGGGTGGTGTCCCTCTCGGGTTGCTGCTGTCCCCAAGCAGTCCTGTGGGAGCTGACCCAGCCAGCCTCTCTGTCGCTGGCTGCCCCCCTCCACCACCACTGTTGCCCGGTATGGGGCCCCCACCATCCCTCCACATGACAGCTCAGAAGACAACCTCACGCTGGCTTTACTCACCCTCCTTTGTGCGTTTTCAACACAGGGATACCAGACAAATTATGCTTAATGACCGGCGGTGGTTGCCAGAGGAATGGCTGCTTTGTTGCCAGTGCCAAGTGTGTAAATGTTAGGTTGCAACCTTATCCACTCGCCCTCAGCCCCACTGAGCAGATGCTCTTTCTGTAGCTGGAATAAACAGCCTGCGCCAGGTTAGGGTCTTTGGGCAACATGAAGCTCCTGAGTGCAGCTAATCAGTGGCGGCTGGATGTTCCCACAGTCTGACTTTGCACCCAAATGACGGTATATTAGATGTTTTATGCCTCTTGCGTCTTTACTAAGTAGATTCCGTGGCTGTCTCATGTTACCGAGGCCAAATCTTTATTATCACGTAACTGACCTTGTACTTGGAAAAGTGCTGCATGCTATAAATGTATTCCACTGACGTCAAAGGGATAATCCGGGATTGTAGGTTTGAAAACAGAAATCAACAAGTCAAAAAAAAACAGAGGTTGCACATTGAGTTAACTTTGCTTGCAAACAGAATGAGATCAGTGGTCTTAAGTTTAAATTGTACAGTGGTTATTACTTTTAATTGATCCTGGTAGTCACCTTCCTCCCCCATGTAATATTTCTAGAGCCCAACTGATTTATTGTTCGTCCGATAAAAAAACTGCTTAAAAGTATTGCGGCAATAAAAACTTTTATTTTATAGAATAAACAATGCAGAAAAAGAATTGCATTTATGTTTGGTTGTATTTTGTATTTCTCCTCAGTTATTCCTTTTTTAGAATAAAATATAATAAAATATCAAGCCTAGTATTATATCAAGAAAGAAAAATCAATCTCAGTTAATCTACACAAGAAAAAGCTGAAGATGTTCATCTAATGGTGAAGGTTTCCTGAGCACAAGGATCATGTGTGAATCTCATTCCTGTGTCATAAATCTTTAGTTTTATCTTAATCCAAAACACCTTGCTGCCGTAGATCATCAAGAAATGTGTATTAATCCACCACTGAAAATATACATATTAGATTGAACTACAACAAAAAAAATTGCAGGTCCCTGGTAAAAAAACTAAAAACTAAACTATATATCATTCTGACATTGTGTTCACATTTTAAACCCATGGACTCCTTACTGTTTTTCACATCGTATATTGTGTTTTACTTCTGTTTATTGTGTTTCCTCTGAACTGAACTGCTGACAGGACTAAACTATAATTCAGCACTATTGTTTCAATTCTAGATTTTCTTCCTATACTTCAGAGCAAGTCAAAAATAAAAAAGTTACTGCACAGACTTTACTTTGCTCCGAGCTCTGATTTATCTCCGGTGGAGTTGAATTACAGAGCAACTTTCACAACAGGAAAATGTTAATTGATTTCTAATCAATGTAACTGAGCTGTGTGGGTACGGCAAACACAGCAAGCTTAGGTTTCGTCTAATTCCACAGGTCTGAAAAATGAGGAGTGGCAGAGAGAGGAGACTTTTTAAAAAGCTGGAGTCAGTCTGATTGCTCCCCAGGGAGACATTTCCACCCAAGTGTCCCACAAATGACATGTTTGTATGTAACACAATATGCTTTCTTTAAGAGGTGACGCTTTGGTGCGAGACACATTCTTCCCCAGGGCCCTGCAGTCAAACACTGAAAATGTGTGGCTTGTTCCCCTCCATCTTTCTCTTGTCGAGCATTAAATACTAGTGAGAGATCATACCTGCTCAGGTGCCTGATTGTCTCTGATTTATCCGCCCTGCTGATTCACTGACTTCCTCCATGAGATCTCTCCTTATTATACATTTATTCACACAGGCTGCATCAACAATGTGAAGAAATAAATTCACTATATTCTAAGTGAAATTGAACTCTTTTACTTTTTTTGCTTAAGAGGGATTCTCGAGGGCAAATTTACTGGACAATGAAATCGCACATCTGTCTTGCACACAGGCAAATTAACGGGCAATTTGTACCAATGAGATCTGTGTTGGTTTAAATTAGGCCGTCACATAAACACAGAAATAAAAACATTTTCCACTGCTCCGGGCTGCGAGACGTTTGTTTTCTGAAGCATTTTTCTCACGCAGCACGACACATAAAGACGTCCGCAGAGCTTCACTGCAGACACGAGCTGCATGAGCAAGATCCAAAGAAGTGATAGTATGTAGATGACACCCGTGCTAAGTTCAGGCCCCTGATGCTGAGTCTTTAGTCGTATGCAGACAAAAGAAGCCCACGTGTGAAACTCTGGACAAAAGTAAAAGGACACATTACAGGTCACAGTTTGAATTCCATGGACCTCAAACATTAAAACATTTGATAACGTTCGGTCTGCGCTTTTTGATGTTGTCTGCCGTTAAATTTATTGACCGTATAAGTGTTTTTCTTACTTGAACAGGGAGGGATACAAATTTTCATTTAGTAAATGATCCTTATTTTCCACATCAAGAATTACTTCTACTATTATATATATATCATAATATTTGATGTTACTCTGGCATGAATTTGTAAAATAACGTCAGAATTTTGTAATTGCTTTAAAAGGTGAAAATGGTTTATGTGCTCTAAGAAAGACCAGAGATCAACAATAGATCACCAAAACCATGAACTATACTATGAACTAAACGGATGCAGACTCCGGGTCCGGAAAGTGAAGCCAATGCAGAAGTGCCTGAAATCTGTATTATCTTGAATGACCAGCAGAGGGCGACTACGCCACTTTCAAAAAAAGTCCAAAGAAGTCTCTCGATGAATAACGTCAGTAAGCATTAAATAATCCACAACAAAGTAGATTATGGTCTCAATCTCTAGTTTCACGGCTACTCCAATACAGCACGGTGTTCATTATGTAAACTATAGTCCCATTTAGTCCCAAATGGACCATAAAGCACTGTCTGCAATAAGGAGTGGATACCATATGATTGACAGCTTTTACCGTCCAATGGGTGAAGGTGGGCATGCACTGTCAAGCTCTCAGTCAGGCTTCACCCCAACAAAATCAGATTCAGCTGGCAACATATTTCGTCGTGATCAAAATTAAACAATAACAACGTGATTCATCTATCAGTGGATTTCGTCCCCAACACTAACATGGAATGGGTTTGCTTTGAAGGAATGATTACAGGGATCGACAACTCCTTTAAATATTGTTTTAAGACAAAGTTCAAAACAGTGAACCTGTCCTTTAATGTAAATCTGAATTAATTACGTAAAAATATGAATGTGTCCTACTAATCCCACAAATGTCTGTGAGTATGCTGAGCACTTTTCTCCAGAACCCTTCATGTTATTGGCTTCAATTTTTTTGCAGCAAGCAGCGGTGGACTAGCTGTAGGAGAAGAGGGACATCGGACTGGAAGGGTCTCTGGTTCGAGACCATGGAGAAAAACATGATACCTGGACCGGAGGATGGACCAGACCATGCTTCTATTGGACATTCCTCTACCTATCCCACTGTCCAAGTGCCCCTGAGCAAGGCACCTTACTCCCCTCTATCATCTGCTCCCTGGGTGCTTTCCAATATGTAGTGGAGGTTGAATTTCCCAATTTGCATGTAGCATGATTGTGTGGATGATGATGCGTGATGAATAAAGGAAATCTTAATCAAAGCTTAATACTGAACTTTTATTATGAAAAGTTTTCAAGTTGGATCTGAATATTGTGTTGATTACTTAACAGATCACTGAAATAACTGACTGCACTGAATGAGAGAAATACCAGCAGTTCAGGAAGTCATTCAAACGTATATATAAACCACACAAATGAACAGAAATTTTGCATAAAAAAAAATTTGCAACAAATACAATCCTGTTGATCATAGCTCACTTTTATAGGAAAGAAAGTTCCGACCAGCATCACCACAGGCCAAACTAACAGCACATTCCAAACAGGCAGGTTTAGAACAGGGACTGCTCTACTTATCCCTAATAAAGTCACATTTTATGTCCTTCCCACAAAGGGAGGAGGTGTGCAGACGTTCAAATCTACTCTAAAAGCTCACGCTAAAATTCATTTTCAAATAATCTCCCAACTCATATTAAAAGGTCTAAATTAAATTACTTTAATCAAACTTTCCCTTTTGTGTTTTAGACTGTTAATTGTCAATGATAATTTCCCAACATCTTAAAGTGACATCGATGATTTGCTTGTTCTGCTTTTATTTTAAGTGTTTGTATCAAATGTCCGACAGCAATAAAAAGGAAAAAGAGGCAGATTTTCACAGTTGAGCAGCTGCAACCCTTAAAAAATGATCTTGTATTTAAACCATTAATCTCTTATCAAGATTAGTAGTCGTTGGTTCTATTAATATTGGCTCCAGCTCATGGAGTCACGAACGCACACATGCTGCTGAGAGTCGGCGCGCGTCGACCACCGCCTCCTTGTCTAGTTTCAAATCTTCTGCAGATAAATGTTGTTTCTTTGGGGGGAATCGAGAGTGATAGATGGTCTGCTGGGTTGTGACATGGCAATTTGGTGTGGAATGGTTCACTGTCACCAGGCTCCAGTGATCAAAGCAGTCACCGGGGTCAGCAGGACAGTTCACAGCCTTCACACCCAAACCAGCCCTCCTTCACAATCACGGCATGCTTCTCCATCCCCTGCCGTGTGAGCTCGGGAGGCCTGACGTTTGGATGCAGACAAACTACTCCTGCATTTAGAAGCTGCTCTTAGTTTGTGACGCTTTTCTTTTTGCACAGGACTTCATGGAGATCACTTGCTCATCAACATCTCCCCCTTTGGAGTGTTTGAGCATCTTTATCTTGGCAAATATCACCGCTCAGTATTTCTCTCCAGGACGCTTGGTATTTACAGCTACAATAAAAACTGTAATGAACTGGAGCCTCATCAAATTGCTGTTGTGTGCTACTGCAGTGGCCAAACAGATGTGATCTATATTTTGTAACTATTGATTATTTGTCTAATTCTGTTAGTAAGAGGCAGAGTCCATGTTGTTAACCCTTTAGATCCGTATGCCCCGAGCTCTCTTCTAGGGGATCAAAGAAATTCTCGGCCAGCATGGGCGCTGTTTGACTGTGAAAACTCAACGTCGTGCCCCCGACTAGAAGGGATTCACTGTGAGATAGAGACACAGAGGGGGATCAGTGGTCAGCCCGTCTGAGGGCAGGGAGCGAGGGAGGGGTTGAAAGCAAACAGCCTACTGCCAGTGTGATATATGTCTAAGCCCACTGGGTGCAGAGCAGAGACACCCGGCTTAAGATCTTTAACTCGTCTCAGCAACCGGGATGGTCGATCCCTGCCGACTCTGTGACCCAAGCTGGTGCTTTATTAAAGAAAAACAGAGGCTAAATGTCCATATGAAGGCAAAGACGAGAGCACAGCCTCAGATGAGAAATCTGTTAAATCTGTCAAATAATTACGTAAGTTGCATGTGACCTGCAATTGCATCATTTTAGACTCCTCGTGAAAATCTGAATCAGTAAAATAATTTGCACCGGGTTGTATTCCAGCACATTCCTCGCCGTCTTTAGACACAAAAGTATATGTGCTCATCAAGTTACAAGAAATGAGGCCATTTTGTCCAAACTGGGTGATGTACTGACAATAAAATCCTCGATCTTTATATTCGTTTATATTGGGATATCAGTATATCAAATAATAGAGCATATTTTCTGGAATATTATGGATAAAACAACTGAAAAAAAAATATTTGTCCAATCCCGTGGATTTAATACCTGACAAATAAATAGATGTGTTCACATTGACGCCAAATCCCGGAAAATACTATATATAATAGATACTTTAAAGATCACGAGAGTAAATGTTGTGTTCTTTAATATTGCCTTCTAGTCTTAAAGGAAATGCTGAATTAAAAAATCTGAATTGTTAAGAAAATACAGAAGCTTAGCAAAGTAAATGCATTAAAATGAATGTAAAATTTAAGGGCTGTCATGAACAATCATTTAGGATATTGTGCAACTATAGTGATATTCTATCTGATTATAATTAGAAGTTTAGTTTTTTTTAATGTATTTCTCTAACGGTTTATGGTTAAGTGCAGCGAAGACTGTTGCTGTCGACCAGGACAAACTGTGGACTATGCCTCCACAAATTTACTCCATGAATGGGTTGATGTAGTTTTAAAAGGTTCTCTTCAATCAGCGTAAATTGCAGAGAAACCAGAGATTATAAATAGATAAGTTTCACTTCACAAGTTTCAGTCTCATCTGTTTTTGCATTTAGCCTGACACGGCTTTAGCTCAGCTCGGCTCCGTCCAGCTGCTCCGACCGATTCTTCGCAGCGCCATGAAAATCCATCAAATCGTCTACGAACATTTACCGCTCTAATTCGTCTTCCCAGACATTGAAGTATGAAAATAGTGGTTCAGAGACAGAGGCCTGGTACCTGACCCTGAAACTGACTGACGGTTAAAATCTTCTCTTTTTCCTTCTCTCTCTTCTTTAAAATGACAGTCAGACGCCAACTGAGGTCTGCGAGTAAAGACGGGGACGGTTATTTGCCATGCTGTAACAATTAATGAGGAGTTGCTCAAATTACCTGAGTGGTCCGGAGATGGTCAACTGAGACGCTCCCATGAAGAAAGACCAACTCAGACCACCCAGATCCCTCAGAGAGCACCCACTGCAAAATACTTTTAGAATAATAGGAAATATGGTGACAACCTATGGCAGCTAAAAGAACAAAAAGCTTTCGGATCATCTCATTATTGGAGCTCCTTGTAATGGGCTCCGGACGGCATATTGTGAAATGGTTTCCTCTGCTAAGTTTTCAAAAATAAATACTCTGGCGTTCACAGGGTTTGCAGGAGAATGGCAGGTTGGCGACAAGCAGCGGTTCAATATGCCTAACCCCTGTGACGCGGTCCGATGTTTTTAATATTCTAACCCATTTCACAGAACTCCCTGCAGCAACAAATGAGCCGAGCTGGTGAGGACAGACGTGAAAATGTTGACAGTGAAAGCTGAGGAGTCTGTGGTCACGTTGTTTTTATCGTCTTTCTGATTCTGCTTGGCGGGGTGCCTGCCTCTGTACCTTCTAGCCTACTGGGCTTTCCTTCATCCTGACGAGGTTCACACTTAACCACTTTGGGATTTGATATCATTTACACAAGCATCTGGTTGTTACAGAGCTTAACAGACACAAATAATCCTGGAGATGTGATAAGAGAAAAAGTGTCAGTCTTTTGAATGTCAGTCTTTGTGGGTCAGGCCCTAAACTTGCTCAGCATTTTTCCAACATCTCTCAAAGAGAATTGTGAGCCAGAGAGGATGATTTGTGTTGAATTGTACCCTGGTGTTAAAATAAAAATGATATTTCATATGACACTGATAAAATCACCTGCAAAGATACAAACTGTTGGTCGACTGCCTTCTGCTCAGATAAGAAAAATATCAGCTTAGCCTCTTAAACTAGATCAGAAGAATCAGAAGTGGAAAGAATAAACTGGTAGAAAATGATGAAGGATATATTTTATAAGACTACATTTAGTTTAGTTTATTTTACTCATTGGTTGGAAGTTATTTTATTGTTTCACTCCATATATAAGCCTATCATGATGCTCGTATGTATTTTTTAACACGTTAACATATAAATAGGCTCCTTACACATTAATGCATTAAAAATGTTTAGTTTAATAGCAAGTCAGTGCTTATGTACTATTACTTCAAAGAGACATATTCTGCTCATATTCAGGTTAATCGATAACATTTTTACTATTACTAGAAATGGTGCTCTAATGTTCAGACACATCACTGACCTCACATTGCCCAATTGCTGCAGCTCCTCTTTTCAGCCGCTGTCTGAAACACTTGGTTTTAACTCCTATCTCTTTAAAGCCTCATGAGCCCAGTCTGCTCTGATTGGCCAGTTTTTACTCCTGGTAACAGACAGACAAACGGAAATGAAAACAAGACTCCCTGGTGGCAGTATTAAGGACGAAGAAAATTACTGAACTCAATCATAAGTTCATGCTCAAAAAGACGGGCCGACATCTGAAGGTAGAGACAGAAAGAAATGACGGAACTCTTTTGGCTAAGGATGGGGAATTAGATCTAGCCTTAAACTGACATATTTCCTTGTGACGGTGTCACTATAGTTGAGAGGTTGAGTTATGGGAGCAGATGTAGCCCTGTACAGCTGATGGTGAATGATGTGCTGCCTCTTGGGATCCGCATCTCCAGAGGCTTTAGGAGTAGGAGAGACACAGCGGTGTCAGACTAAACAAAGCCCCCCCCCCCCCCCCCCCCGGCCTCACTGCGGACTACAAAGACCGGTGCTGCTCCTTCTCAATCCACTCTGAATCCACACCAACGAGGTAAACCACTGGAAGACCTCACATGATACGAATAATCAGCGTCGTATATTCTTCCGAGGTTTCGTTGAAAGACCCCCTCACTTCATAGATGTATTATCTGTCAGGTCTTGGCTTGATTACAATGAAGTACAACAGGTCACCAAAAAAATGGTGGTGAGTTAGAATACAAAAAGGAAACTGAAGAGATGGAAAAGCACTGCCACAGCCCAAAGATCTTTGAGGTTCGGACATCCAGAGAGCAGCCTTACTTCCTGACTTGTGGTCTCATATATGGTTTAAGAGATGTCAGAAACAAACAAGGTTGTTCATCAAAATAAATTTTGATAATAGTTTCATCATTCATTCATTTCTTAAGCAAATGTTCCCCGATTCCAGCTTCTGAAAAGTCACTTTAACGCTGCAGTTTTCTCAATGAACCTAGTTGGAGTTTATCACACTAGTCTTTAAGTTTTCACAACATGATATTTCAAAAGAACTTACTAATTTAAAGTATATACATTAGAACTATTTCTAGATCTATAAACTGAAATGTAAATGGAATGATTTCAAAGTCAAATTCATGATGCAATTGGGAGAATATTAATGAATGCAACAAGAATGTATCATAGGGGACTGAATCACGATAATGCTTTTGTTACAGACCACAGACTCTGTACAAACTCACAACAGGTCTCCAATTCCACCAATTAAAAAAATAATGAAGCCAAAATATCTCTGATACAAACGTTGTCATCTTGCGCAGACAACGCCCTGGACGAGCTGTCAATCATGATGTTTCACCCAATTTTTATATCTTCGAATTAAAACTTCAGAATCATGAACACCTGGCTATGAGTCACTGTAATAAGAACTACATAGAATGATAAAAACAACTTAAAAAAATTGCAAAACTTAACATATACTTGAAGTGTTTTGTTTAGTCCATGTGTCATCTGCTAACAAGCAGGAGGCAGGGTTCTGTAGACAATACTGCAGCCAGCCACCAGGGGGTGATCGTGACACTTTGGCTATCCTTTTGGGGATTGCCATGTGATCCTTCTTAATAGACAGTCTGTGTATATAAAGAGTGTTTGAGATATTTGCTTTGTTTGAGAAATGAAAAGGAGTCTTTGTAGAAAATAAAACCTTGACTTAAATCATTTTATCAGCACCAGACTCAGGTATCTTATCGGTAATAGCATCACATGATACTCAGCCTCAGGTAAAGGTATCATATACAAGAAGCCATTTTCTTTTCTCGTATTTCAAGACAACGAATATCATAATTATTGTGCAGTAAGAGAAGCAGGCAGTAAATCAAAATGAATAGGGAGAAAGAAATATGTATGTGGAGATAATGGGACTACAGTATCCAACACTGAACACGGAGGGGGCTGATGTTATTACACATCAGAAAAAAAAGGGGCCTCAACCAAAGTCTCCATCTAAAGTCGATATAAATGTTCTTTAAACAAGCTCCGATTTTAGATCAACTCATCCCATAGTGCTTGTGAAGGCGGTATTCCAGGGTCAAGCCTTTTCCTCCCACAATGTTTGTACAGTTCAGCCTGCGAGTGATTGTATATACATCCTTGTTTTGAGCAGTGTGTGTGTGAGTGTGTGAGTGTGTGTGTGTGTGCCTGCGCCACTAACAGTGCAGAGCTAAAACAAACTACAACATGTGGAATCAGCCGACGTAAGAACTGTGGCACCAGACTCATCCAGACAAGCCTGAATGGCGAGCTCTGTGAGAAGCCAGTCTGCCGCTTGAATTCCTTCCAGCATTTGTGAGACAGCTTAATAACTGTAAAATTAAACTAATTACAAACACAAAGTTGCAGCGGCAGAGGCTGAACCTGCCAAGCTCAGGGAACCCTGATAGTCTGGACGTCCGCCTATCTCCTGATTCCAAAAACAAGCTTGAGAAATAAAAAAATAACCAGGATTAAATTGAAGCAGATTGAATTATTCATGCAGACGCACACACACAGAAGTCTCATTCTGTTAACTCCATTGTGTTCGCGGATGCAGCAGGTTGCGGCAAATTGCGGAGCCGACGTGAAATCGAGAACCAAATGTGGGGAAGTGGTTCGGCTCTGTAAGTGACAGTTATTTCCAAACACAAGTGTGCGAGTGCAGCTGATTGAGACCCTTTTTTTGTTTTCCTTTCCCCAGGATGGAGAGAAAGAGGCACAATTTCTGTTGCCATTGCTGCAGCCACTAAACACTTTCGATTCCTCCCGGTGTGTGTGGATCCGAGAGCAAAGCCGTAACGAGCGGTGGCGTTAATGACACTGCAAGATGTGCTGCTGCAGTTAACTGGCTTCGTAATGGGGTCGTTTTCCAGGCACGTTTCTGTAAAGCGCCGACAAAGAGCAGGACTCAATCATATCTACGTGCGTTACTGGAAAGCAGCGAGAGGATGTGCAGTTATGATCGGCGGCCATTACTGCTGTCGTACGGAGAGATTGGGTCAGGCGAGGTGGAAGGGGGTGTCATCTTTCATTTTTTTGAGGCTTCTGGTTTTTAAACACAAACGTGAAGCCTTAGAATTTGATCTGTAAAGCATCGATTTACATCCATAGTAAATCACACAAATATTTCAACAACATCCCTGAGGCAGCACATGAATCATACCTAATACTAGTGATTTGATAGCAGCAGCCCAATGATAACAGTAATATTGTACTTCCCACTTTGTTTGTGACAGTATGAGGGTGACTGGCCTAGGAATCACCAGATCGTCTGCAGGCTACGATGACACATCTCGTTTGAGGTGTTTGTGTATTTTGGGGTTTATTGGTCCCAGAATGCCTCCTTATCCATCTCTGAGCAGTTTTTTTTTTCTTTACTAGAGAAAACACTGTTAGGAAGTTTATAGAAGAGCAGTTCACAGACAGTTTACTGCTGTCTCCGTGCGCACGGTGTGAAACAACAAACATTTCTCTTAAAATAACACTTTCACTGCTCAACAGAAAGTGTGCGGCTGCTGAAAACCAAATAACAGCAGAGACGCAGAGATCTACAGAAGGTTCATGAGAATATTATTTAGTTTATGCTCAGGAGGTAAAGCTAACCAGGTGAGCAGTTTGACCCATTTCCCTTAGTCCTCGAACAGAAGTCGCATCGGGCAATATACTGATCCCCAATGTGCCCCTGGCAGCTGTGTGTGAGTGATGTGAGCTCATGAAAGTGCTGCACATAGATGCACTGTATGAATGAATGGGTGAATGGATGAAAGCAAAGGTGTACCAATACCCAACAGTGTCCTTATGAAACCACATTTAAATTCACTAGATTCTGCCTTTAATTTGGATCTGCACACACACATTAACATCAGTCCCTGAAACATGTCTGACTTTTCATCAAGAAGCACAAATTATTTTCTTAGAAATGAAAGAAAACTAACATGTTTATGCGTAATCCTGCCAACTGACAAACACAGACGAAAAGATAAACTCCTTGGGGCAGGCAATAACAGTGAAACTAACAAACTTCAACAGTCTCTCAGGTAAATTGTTCCTCAGGGTTGAGGCCCTAACAACATGAGTATCAGTGTCCATGTTGCCATCGTTTAGCAGCAGCGTGCTCACGTCTTGATCAGCTGAACACCAAGCGCACAGTGCACACGTCTTTCCTCATCAAGTGCTCCATTTGAAAGCATCACTATACTGCTCCAAAGAGAAAATAAAGATAAAACTAATAGTGGAAGTGGAATAAAATTTATTCTGATTATCGAGCTATTTTTAAAGCCAACTCTGGCTTCCCTAGTAGTTGTATTTTAACAACTCAATCAGAAGAGGACAAATCCCTCTGGCACCTAACGACCTTGAAAGAGCCGATCATGTGGTGCGGTCACAGTTATCTGGATTCCTGATAATTCTGCCATGAAACCCAAAACATCTAAAAGGCTCCACTTTACAACCCGATTAACATAATTGGGACGTTCCATGAAAAAAAAAAAAAAAGTTTTCATGTTGTGCTCCAGTAAATGATTAGACAGACAAACTGATCACTACATCCCCTGCGTTAAGTGCCGGGGAGGTTACAAAAAAGTTGCTGTGGCGGAGCGCCAGGCAGAGTAAAGAGCTGATTGCACCATGTGATTATCTCATTTGTCCTCAAACAATAACATACATTTATCTGAATATTTTGAAAGAGGCTATAAATCACTCTGAATGTTTTGTGTGTCGGGGCATTAAATGCATAATTTGATGTAAATGAAACTGGAACTGTATCAAACGCTTAAACCTGCCAACGGAATGCCTCAATGAAATACAAAACAGATCTACTTCTGCACCAGTCCGAGGTCAAAGGCTCGTTTCATTTTTCAAACGCAGGACCTTCACCTTCTTTTTCTGCAAGGTCTAGTGTTTCCCTGCTGTTTCTTGACTGGTATTAATATGATTTACTCTAATCCAAATAATCAGTGAAGGTGAAAGCACCACTCCAAGAAAAGCACTCACATGGTGCCAGTGCAAATCATGCCATTTATCATTCCTCGGTAAACATGTCCCTACCTTACAAGCATTTTTTAACCAGCACCCTGGTTTTCTAGATGCTTTACACCACCTTCCATTTTAATAAGATGTTTGGCACATCAGCACATACTTGGGTTTTATGTGTGTGGTGCAGGATAATGATATAATTTGAGGTGTGGGATCCTGAAAGTTTCGGTAAAGTCGAGGGCGATAAATCTGCAAAGTAGCCAATTAGCAATCACACTTCATTAGACCCCGAGAGTGGAGACGGAGGATGGAGAATCTATTGTGATATTTTCGAGATGAGTGTGAGGTGTTAAAAGGGATGGTGGGACATGATACGCTGCTCAGAGTTCCGCCTCTGAGGAGGAAAGTGAGCGTGCCGCGTTTTGGCCTCATCGCAAAACTGTCCTCCGAGGACAACGAGCGGAAAACTGACAAAGCTGAGAGGGAAAACAGATTCTTCTCCTCCGTATCCAGAAAGAAACGCTTCACCTACTTTATGTTCAGCCGCTCATGCTGCTTTGTTTCAAGCTGCTTGGCTGACTGCGGGTCTGGCCTGCTGATTGCAGTGATAGACATGGAGGAATCTGGCGCTGGCTGCCAGAAACCACAGAAGAAAAAGGAGAGGACCCTCAAGTAAGCCTGCCGTCTGCCTGCGCCGGTAGGGTGAGGTAAACACAAGTCGTCCCTCCCTGGTATGCAGGGCTTATGTTGGCCCAGAGAGGAGCTGCGACTCAGAGGAGGTGCCAGTCTGTGGTCTGCTCGGCAGAAAACACAATTATTTTTAATGAATGCAAAAAAACGAGGAAAACAAATATCTGGCATTAGCCGTGCAGTCTGCAGCGTAAGAGCATTACTGTTATGCAATCGAATCCATACTAGCACAGACAAGCAGCAGATTAGCATTTTAATTTTAGACGTGCGTTCACTGGAAGTGTACTGTAAAGAGAAGGAGGTCGTCTTAGTGCAGCATATAGAGAAACTTCACTCAGGATTTACAGCTTAAAAACCTCCTGTGGAAATTAAGCCAAAATCACAGGATCGATCGTCCACACTGCAACACACTGAGAGTCCATCTGCTGTTTTTCACACATGAGAACTGATCGTTTATGAATTGTTTATTTAGTTCTATTAAACTTCTGATTTCTAGCATCTGGAAAACAACAACAACATCTTGCTCGGGGGCCACACTGTCAAGATAAAGAAAACTGCAACGAATCTCTTACCCACACTGTAAATAAAATTGGACATCCTCTCCAGGTCTGTAAAGTAAAGGCAAAGTTAAGGTGCCTGAAACCTGTATTATCAAGAATGACCAGCAGAGGGTGACTCCTCTGGTTTTAGAAGAAGCCAGTTATGATAGAAGTCTATGACTCACTTGATTTATAACTGGATGGCGCTTGACAAAGGTTCAGCCAGGCTCTCGGTCCGACCATTGTCCTGTTCTAACATTTTAATGTGGACGGAGCTCATAACAAAAACCCTAAAATGTGTGTTTTGAATGGATGATGTCGTGATGTCACCATGACTCAAAATATAACGTATATATATTCTACAGGGTAACGTCTGTAGGAGAGAGGAAAACATGCATATATTTAAACCGCACAATCTGAAGACAACGCCATCTTTTATAAGAAACCAGTCATCTGAATAAGCGTTCAGGCTTTGTCCAGTTGGATGAATTATCAGGTTGAATTACCTTAAAACATCCGCTGTTTGATTTACCTGACTGTAGACTTGCTGGAGAAATACAGCAGTGCTCCAGTCCCTGAGGCCGACTGCAAGCAAATCTGTATTCTGTATCGGACATCAGAACATTATCAGCAGGTAGCTATCCAAGGTTCTCTCCTGGTTAAAACAACTTTAACGATATTGATTTAATGCATGTATTCATACTTATATACTTTGCTTTTTAGAAGCAGCAGTGGTGTTGGAGATGGCTCTGTAGCACAAACAAAAACCCTGATATTAAAAGAAGGTTGATGATCAAGATGATCATTTTCATTTGTGTTATTACTTGAAAAAGGTTTAAGGCTATTTCACACTACACAATGCAGATTTGCCAGATTAAACACTATGTGTGAACTAAGTGCAAGACGAGGAGAAGGTGGTGAAGGTACGTGTAGTGGAGAGGTGCCTCCAGATTATTTACACTGCTTATGTCTGTAGATATCAAGCAAACATGAGTGTGAGGGACAGGGTAACACAAACTCCCATTTGTGGGTCTATCTCCCATCTTGCTGGGGATTCGCAAGGCGTTCTGGGAAATTCTCTTACCCATATCGGTTTAAAGTGTGTGTCTGAAAAATCTCCGTTCCGAAAGCTGTACAGCCCTAACACTTGATCGCCCCCTGTGTCCTTAAGGCTCCCTCTCACAATAGAGCCCCAGTGTGCCGTGATTGGCCGCTCAGCCAAGGTAAAACAAAGCTAAAAGGTTATTTAAAGCAATTCTCCGAGGTAGATAACATGTGGTTCCATCCACACGACTAATGAGGTGCCACAGGAGCTGCAGTGTTTTCTGTGGAATAGACACACAGACTTTTGAACTTTGCAGTACTTTTACATTCACAAAAACACGATTTAACAGTCACAACTGTAACATGTATTTTAAATACATTAATCCATAAATTAAGATGAAGGTATAGACTAAAAATCTGATATTTTGATTGGATATTTCTTAATCTAATGAGGACAAATTTAATTTACAACACTTCTTCATTTAACACGGACGCACTAAGCTCCTGTTTGTCGTCTCCAAACTGAGGGAAGTGTATTATATCAGTGCAAAAGCTCAAACTGCAATGATCTTTAAATGAATTACAAAAATTCAGAGTTCAATACGCAGCTACTGCTGATGACCGATTTTCTTTGGGGGAAAGAGCCAGAAGATTTTTGCTCGGATGAGTTTCTGCTGAATTATGGAAAAGTGCTGTCAGATGTTGCACTGGCTGCTTTTGCTGATCTCTCCAGCGACTATGCAGCTAAATAAGAATATTGAAATAAACACATGTGGCCGTGTTCAGTAGCATGGCTGCCGTCAATGTTTGTATGTTGCCAGTTGATGCATGAGGGGGGATTTTTCAGGAGACAGTTTACTACAAATGCACGGCTTGTTGAACCACTATCATACAGACACACACACACACACACACACACACACAGACACACATTTTAACTATTGTCAGAGTTTCCGGCTCTGTGTCCAGCGAACTTTGCAGCTCTTTCGAAACCAACAGTCCAACAACAACTCCCGGCCAATCACATAAAGTGAGAGTTGAGTAAGATTTGAACCTAAAGCTCTTTCCTTCTTTCTTGGCACAACTGCTTCCATCGATATCAGAGCAAGTCCAACACTACAAATCAATCATCAATCAATCAAATTTGATTTGTATAGCCCATATTCACAAATCACAATTTGTCTCATAGGGCTTTAACATTGTGAGACATCCTCTGTCCTTATAACCCTCAACAAGAGTAAGAAAAAACTACTAAAAACAAGGGTAAATTGCCTCAGAGAACATGATGAAAAGTTATTCATTCTGTATTATAAATGCATAATGCTTATTGTAGCATATTACTTGAAAACGGATGCATTCACACCATTACTGTTTTTAGACACGACCAACGAAAAATGTCCATAAAAGTAGGTTCAGATATTTTTTCTTTCACATATGAGGAACGCAGCCGGAGATTGTCCAGGTCAGACGTGTTCAAGACAACAGGAAAATGTCCAGAACGCTCAGGTGAGGGTGCTGCCTGAGGAGAGCATGCAGGAGGTAGGACACGACATATTAATGAGGCTGCAGTGTTTGTGTTTACAGCACAGCGACGATGGTGGGATGATCAGCTGTAATATATATTTTAGTGTTGACAACACTCAAGGGTCGAAAGTCTGAGATATTTGTATTCTGCCAGTTTCATGTCTGTCACCTGTGAGAAACGCCATCAACACACACTCGCTCGTGGTGAAGTCTCCCGACATCTTCCCGCTGTCACATGGGTTCACACGGTCACGTTCTTCACTTCGATGAGTGATGTATGGCAGAGGAAGTGCTGCACATAGATGCATTATATGAATGTGTGAATGGCAAACTTGTACGGTCGAGAACATTGAGTGGGGTTAGAGTTAGAAAAGCTCCATAAAAATACAGATACATTTGCCATTTACTTCTTGATAAAAGGCAAGTATTTCACCCAATCAAGTTTCCATAACTAAATTTTATTGTATTGTGTAGCAATTTAAAAAAAAAAAATGAATGCATCGAAATTGGTTTAGTTTGTCTCCTATAAATGAGCTCAGGTTGAGCTTCCATGATTATCTGCATGCATAAAAGAGCAGAAGGTCATCCACCAGAATATTGCTGCTTTTCACAGCGGTAAGTAGGAAAAGGAAGAAAACACATAAAAGCCTATTCAGGTTAAAGGATTCCCTTGAGTACCCTAATATCTCTAATAGTAATCTATTAAAAATCACACACACGCACACACACACACACACACACACACACACACACACACTCACACTCAAAAACGACTTTGAAAAATAGGCTTCCAAGTGGGGCCATTATTTTGTTACCTCTGGCAGACAGCGAGGCACCTGGGAAATCTGAGCTGACGTTAAGGGGGAGCAGCAGTTCAGCAGAAAAAACTATATCACTTTCTTAAGCTAATTAGCCCTGTACATTACCAATCAAAAGAACCTCACTCTGAAACACAATGGCCCGGCCAAGAAATATATTTGTCTTCCATTTGTGAAGGACCGACAGTGGAAAGAGTCCACGAGCGAATGTTATTCACCCGAGACATTCCAGGGGATAAAATGTTGAATTAGAGTTGGATCTTAGTGGCCCTGATTTCTGTCACTCCGACCAATGTTATTCTCACACAAACGGATGGACGGCCTCTGTGGAAACTGGATCTCCTCGCCGCTTCACATCGAATCAGTCAGACAGTTAACATAAAAAAAGATTCACAGTTCGACTGCAAGTTTTGGAACCTAGCGTCACGTTAATGACAAACTCATTGTTGTTCACCTACAGACACCCAGATTGGGCCTATGAACAACTGTTTACTCTGACATGTTGATCTGAAATAAATCAAATTATAAACTCTCATGTGTTGATCTGAAATCCACATTTTGTTCTGTCGGTTCTCTCCTTTTTTAGAGTGAATTCTATTCTGTGGAAGCTGAACTTTCCAATGAGTCCACCACAGGGTATAAAAATGTCACTAAATATTTGGACAGAACTACAAAATGGCAAATTCGAAGCATAGTGAAGTATAAAGTGATTAATGATTAAAAACCTCTGTTTTTCTGCAGTTTGACTTTTCTCTGGATGATTCTTTTTAGGGCTGATCAATAAGAAATATTGCTTTTATTTTGTGTGAGTAAGGTGAGGAGGTATAATGCATAATTGTTCATCAGATCTTTATAATATGAATGTGCTGCAGGATGGAATTCACAATATATGTATCTTATACTACATATTCAAATAAAAATTATGTGTGTATAGAGTAAATGTCCTTAAACAAAAAATGCTGCACATCTTCCCCGCTCTCTCCACACTATTTCACACTAATGCTGTTACAACAAAATACAGGGAAAGAGACTGATAATTCATAATAATTCACTGCACTGAACCTAGAAAAGTCACTGCCATTGTTTTCTCTTAGTAATGCACATGGCAAGACCTCAGTCGATGTACGCGTTTCACCACCAGAGGGGGTAAAAACATCAAAGATCACAGCCATCAGGTGGTGACTACTCGTTTGTGAGAGCAGGAATATCATATCATATCATATCATATCATATCATATCATATCATATCATATCATATCATTATCATATCCAGCTTTTCCACTTTGTGATATTCAAAATATAAAAGAAAATATAACAATGAGGTTGTTTTTAAAGTGAAACAACAACACTCTCTTTATTATACAGAACCAGAAATATACCAAAGTTGATATTCATCACCAACTAGAAAATACTGTATAACGCTGAACATGATAAAAAGCATCACTCACTGTGGAGATGTATATTCTGTCATTCATTCACTCACAACTGGTCCCAGCATGTACCTTCATTTATGTTCCAAATGTCACCAACACCAATCCATGTTTTTAAATCGTATTGGATTTGCTTCATTATCCCATATCTAATGTCTGCACTTTAAAAAGCCAAAGTCTCATCCTGTACTGTATTCATCTGTTTGTGGAAGTCACTGTTAAATGGTTTAAATCTGGGCACGCCCTGTTTTGTTTAAACTATTAATGATAGTTGATGGATGGTCTGCAGAAAACTCTACGACGGACTGTGTTCATGTTTGACGGACAGCGAGGGGGAGAAACAGTCAATGCAGACCACTGCAACCATCACTACTACGCCACCAGCAAGGTGACCTCATAGGAAACCACAACCATCTTCTTCCGCCAGGAAACATCTGGGCCAGCACTTCAGCCTCTCGACTCATCAGGGCACAGGAAAAAAAAAAAAACAGGGCGGGATGGGATGGTGTCAAAGCACCGAGAGAGAGAGTGTGTGTGGGTAAGGGGGGGTGAAGGTCCCTGGCCTGGTTTCACTGTGTGGTAGCAGAGTAATCAGTAGGATTATAGGAGTGACAAGGAAATGACCCCTTAATTCATTGTTTCCACTTAGAACTCCTCCTCAGCAAGAAGTAGAAGTATGATGTATGTGAGGTCTTTGATTCAACATGTGTTATGGTTATTATTCAGTAATTGAAAAACATGAAAAAACAGCCCCCCAAATTCCTCAGCCCCCCCAAATAATTATTGTGAATTTTTTTTTTTTTAAACTTAAAAAAAAATGTAACTATTGTTTTACACATGGTCAAGTTATTTATAAATCTAACATGCTACATATGTGAGTGTGTTTCTGGTTTGTATGTTTTCTACCCTTCAAATTACAATCCAATAGCCTCTCATCATACTTAACAAAAAAGACCGGGCACTAGGACCTTGGGGAGTCTGCATCGGGGCTGGGCTGGCTTTCTCACTCTGCCAAGTAACTTCTCTCATCAAGACAGCAGGATAACAGCCAAGGAGTTTAGCTCATAGTAAATGATGCAAGGAGTGAAATTGTAAGTACAGGTAGTTACAGAATGTGGCTCTGTAGATGTTAACAATTGTTAACTGCTTAAATTTAGGTTTACTTGAGGCAAATGAAAGGGAATATTGTAATTAGCTATGTTAACACTTAGCTAGCTAGCTAGCTATTTTGTTAGTAAATGTCTCCAGTGAGCAAGAGTGTGAACGAGCAAATTTGAAATGTAAGAAATAACTATCGACAGCTCTCTATTCTTTGCATTAATATCTATCTCTAGTATTTAAAACAATATTATCAGTGCCTATTATTCCCTTCTGCTCATAAAACAACAAATAAACAACTCAGAAGTGACACTGGCAGGTCCATTCTCCATCCATTGCGTGTGGCCCCTTTAAGAATTAGGATTTGGGAGTGACGCGGATATTGAAAATTAGTATATCCGTCTTTCCTTTACAAGCAGGAAAAATAATTTCTCTCTATTTGAGAAAAGTTAATTTTTGTGTTGTCAAATTTCACAATGACCCTGAAATTCTGTCTCTTCTGTCATCTTATACTGAATGAATGCAAGCAAAGATACAGAGAAAAATCACACTCTTTCTGATTGAACCATCAATGAACTGTCTGAAACAATGGATATCCGCAGCCCCAAATGAGCCCTATAAAAAAAATTTGCGCGCGCAAACATTCCGCATCCTTAGGGGCTAAGCCCCCCCTTTCTTTCAATCCTACAAGCGCCCCTGCTTTCAACCATCACGTGTGTGGCTATCATGTTGATGTTAATGTGGCAGTGATCAAACAGCATGAGAGCCAACGTGAAGAAGAGGAGCAACTTAACGACAGTTGGCACCAGAGCCAAAATGAAGTGACATAAGCAGTACCAGAACCCAATTAGATTTGTGTCTGTTAAAACCCTGAATGTTTCAAACTGAATGCACCAACCTTCTCAACGTGTGGCTGTCTGCTCCAATGCTCTGTTCATGTGGACAGGAACATGCCATCGCAGCCTCAACCATTGGAGGAGCAGAGAAGACATGTCTTTGCTGACTTCAACATTTCAAATTTCATTGAAATTTCCCAGGGGGACATCTGCGCGATAATGAAACACAAGAGAGAAGACTGAGCTGAGTCTCTTAAGGAATGAATGGAGTAAATTTCTTTACAATTGGTTCGGCCACATCTGCCTTAAGAGTCCCATTTTCATATAATAAAGTTGTAATCACACACCTATTGTTAAAACTTGATGAAAAAAAACATATTAGAGGAAAACGGCCTCAGACTTCAGCTCATCTCATCACAATCACTGAAACAATGAAATTATCAATAAGAAAAAGCTGTTTTCCTCTTTTAAATTTTTCTCCTTTATTTTTATGTAAAATATATTTTTGGTATATGTTTATATGCATGTACTGCTTTATGTTTCTGATTAATATTTACTTGTCTACATGATGGTATATTTTGCTGTAGCCTACTAACCATTTAACTTTGTTGAGCACACATCTTGATGTTTGTATATGCATGTAATGTATATACATTCACTGACGTTATTTCAAAAAGGTCAGCTCATCTCTCCATATCAATATCATAATAAGTAGTATAATAATTTTTTATACTAGTATAATTTATTCTTGTCGATGAAAATATAAAATAATCAATCATAACATTTAATATCTTGTTGTACGGATCAATCAAGGGAATGAATGTCCAACTTTTGGTTGGATTGAAAGTGTCAATATATTTTATTATTTGAATCATTGTCTTTAAGATCTGATAATAATAGTTTTATGAATCATTTGTTTTAAATCAAGCACTTTGTAATCTGGATTTGAAAAAGCGCTAGATAGAATCATATATTATGATAATTACAATAATGATAATTAAGAAGTGGCACTAACAGGGGCTCAGATACCAGCTCAGAAAATACAGTCAAAGTTTATTACTTCTTCCAAAAAGATGATCAAGCCAGTTTGTAACATTTAGCAGTTGTTAGCTTGACATAAATGTATAAGAACCAGAAGTAAAAGCAGTGGCTGATTCTGTTTGAACCGTTTGGTTTAAATTTAGATTTGGTAAACTTTGTAACTGGAAATCTTGCTAAGACATAGGTCACACATCACATGTTGTGGTCAGGGAGCTAACATGCTAAACACTTACAGACATCAAAAGGATGCTAACTTGCTAATTTTATGTTTAAATATATAAACTTATAGTACTCTACATTGGGTCCTTAGCTCCTCCCGGTTCCTCCCGGTTCCTCCTCAGGACTCACCCAGCAAACAGACGCCGACCTCAGGCCCCTCCGCACGGCAGCAGCAGCAGCACCTGTCAGGTGTCACCGGGACAGACTGGAGGACCAATCAGAAGCCAGAACCCGCCCAACACCCATCACCACTTCCTGGTTGCCTTGACCCATTGATTTTACATGACAACTGTCAGTGAATTACTTTTATACTGAGGAAGAGTCGAAAACCTGAGGATTCTCAGGCAAATTCTGCAGCTTCTTTTTGTTTCTTTTTCTTGTGGCTTCCTTTTTTGTAACATCTGTTTATTGATTTTGAAAAGTTTTATACCGCAAATCAAATGCGCACAGAGTAAACAACAAGAAAGAAAGAAAGAAAGAAAAAAAAAAAATAAAACCTATTTGGAAGCAAGGATGAAGGAAAGAAAAAAGAAAGAAAGAAAAAAATTAAAACCTATTTGGAAGCAAGGAAGAAGGAAAGAAAAAAGAAAGAAAGAAAAAGAATTGTGGGATCACAAGAAGATGTTAAACATTATTTAACATTTTGAAAGTATTGACCAACAAAGACAGAGTAAAAGAGTTAGACCATCAGCCATTCAATTAGATTTTTCACTCAGGCCAAGTGAAACGATGCCATATTTTCTGAGTCTTCCTGTTTGAAATAGAAAATCTAATTTTCTGCAAATGTGAAACATTACTAAATTCTTTCAGCCACATATCAAACATTTGGCTAGCAGTGTGGGTAGAGAGCATATGACCATGGGTTCTCTTCCTTACTTGACCACCCCAAACAGCGCAGATTAAGGGGATGGGGGAAACTCCGAGCTAAAAGTCTTGCCAACAAAAAAAATCGAATAAATGATACAGGGACACTGTTAGAATAGATGACCCAAAGTCCTTTGATCGACTGGACATTTGAAACAGAGGGGTGGAATATCCTTCCTGAGAATGTTTCTTTGCATGGACATCACAAGTAAATGTATCCTAGGAAAGTGCAAATAACACCAGATCTAAAACTTACCTGGAAACTGACCCAACACTACGCAAAAGTAGCCCAGGATTTAATAACCTGTCAAAACCCAGTGTACCTGTCATGTTAGAGTTGTCTTCACTGTTACAGTCTGGCATGGAAGCAAAAAGGTTATTTTGTATTTTCATATAACTAACCTTGGCCTGTAACCATTTTATTGCAAGAGTATATTGCCATTAGTGCAAATTGTTGGTGCATAGGGAACCTATAGTTATGAATGAGTGATATTTGGTGCAGAATTCAGGGGGACTGTTGGAAAGTAAGAGCTCCGCCTCTGAGTAACATTCTGGTATTTTCACATATTTTAAATCATGGAAGCATCAATTTCCTTTTTTAATTAACCACATTTCAAACTGCATGGCTATTAAAAACGTTTTATTTTATTCTGCGGTCAAAGTTTAAAGCAAAATGGACAACAGAAATAAGGAAAATTCTAATAAATTTTTTTCAAATTGAGCACTGATAGATTGTACAACTAGAGTTATAGGGATATAAATCATAGAGATTTCAACAGTATAATCATTATGAGTGATGATGCATTTTTGTCCAAGTAATGAATGAGGGTATGTCAAAATAAAATATACAGTTCAACAACACCACCATACATTCAATTCAGCCCATTTATATCAAAGAGGGCAGGTAAATTATAAAATCAAACACCTCTTTAAACAAGAAAACCTATATTATAGATCATAACCTTCATCAAATATATGATCTAAGATGAAGGTGACCCTAACAAACTGTCCGACTGTTTACAGTGTTTCTCAATGTAAATGAATTGCTTAGGAGCAATTATATTTCCATGGAAGCATCCATTGAGAGTTTTTTTTTGTGATGCGTCAGTGTGATAGTGGATGTAACAGTAACTGCTGGAGAACAAACATGCAATACAGTTTACACATCTAAAATTTCAAATTTAAGTTTATTTATTCCAGTAACACAGCAGTATTACACAGTAATAAGCATTTCATAATCAGATTAAACCCAATTCTTCTGGATCAACAGGAGTGCTGAGGAACTGAGGTGCATCCTAAATACAGTAACAAATCAGATACTGTACCTCTGATTCAATGCATCCATACCAGGATCTTTGCATAAGTAATGAACCCTTGAGAAAGGACAATCAAGAAGCCGAAAAAAGTGTAAAAAAGTGCTTGATTTGTTGTTTGAACTTTCACTTCATTGTAGTACATGAGTGAATTTCCAGTGAATTAAAGTTGACAGTGAGAAGACCGAAAACATCATTATAAATCAGATCTGTAAACTTTTAACATGTACAGTACGAAGAAGAGACATTGTCGGAAACTTTAACTACCTGGAGACCATCAGAAGAGATGTCTGTAAACATGTCCGACCCATGAGTACTCAGGTGTCATAAGGACTCAGTACTCCTGAGTCGGATCCATAAATTGTATTCAAGATAGATAACATGACAGGTCCCAAAAGTGAAGCCAAAGCATCCTGATCACCTCCTTGTGGCTGGTTGCAGTATAGGTTATAAACCCAACCTCCATGCTAATCAAAGTACACATCAAATACATTTTGCCCAACACAGTTTCTGTCATTGTATTTAGCTCTTCTCACACTGACGGAACGTCCCATTGTTCAGGTTTTTGACAAGTTTGGTTTTAATTCGTTATTTGAATATAACGAATAGACTGAGATTGATCGCATTTGGCTCTGTTGGTGTTGTTCCAAAAACTGATTGTCCACCAAAAACTGATCACACAGCCTCTTAATAGTTGTATTACCCAATTCATTTATGGCTATAGCTGCTTTGGATGAAATCATAACGTCCTTGGCTGAGGTATTAAAGAAATAATTTCTTTGCAATAATCCTTATTTTACCTTGTGATCTAGACTGCGACCAGTCAAGTCCTTTTTAACAGTTTAAATAAAGGCGGATAAACAACTCATAAAAGTTAGTTTTCCACTTAACAGCAACCAGATGATTAATCTTTGATGCAACACTATCGTTCTCTTCAATGTTTGTACCTTTTAAACAGAACATAAAACATTCCCACCTGCAAAAGGCTGTGAGAAAGGAGCTGGTTTTACCGTTGAGGGCCTAAAGTAATAAAAACTGATCATATATATGTATATTAATAATAATCATACGATTTCAAAGGAAAAGAGAATACAGTTTTGTATATTACAGTACAATGGAACAGAATTGACTCACACCAGCACATTTAGGAGGGAGGCTGGTCATGCACATCATACCTGAGTCAACAGCAAGCTGCAACCTCAGGTAGCAGCTCACACCATGCCACTTTCACCCCGCACACAACAGTCACATTTCAACAAACAAGATAAAAAAATAAAAGATAAAAACGGAGCAATGCCCTTGAGCCCGAGTCCTTTTCCATCGTGTTCATTTCTTCTGGCAGAAGGTTTCGTACTTGCTGCAGGCCTTCTGCATGTCTGTTAAGAAACCTGGCACCCCGCTCTGTTTAACACAAACACACAAAGAGAGTATCCGTCAGTGAGCGTCATGAGAGCCAGTGCCAAGAAGACCCACCCAGGAGGAACAACGAAGTGAAGAGCTGATCGACATCACCCTGTCACACATCTGTTAACAATAACGCTGGAACAAGCATGAAGCAGGCGGAGCGATGGAGCTCTCTGAGGCCCGTGAGTGAACCCGTTTAACGCCAGCTTCAAAGATCTGCTTGTGCAGGGATACAACAGGCACATATACGATTGTTGAAAGTGATCAGGTGGTTGGAAACTGAAGTTACTAAGCGCACATCATATCCTTAGGATATTTAGAACAAATCTTTCACTTTCACTCTCAAAGGGCAAAGTTCTCTCCCACAGAAAACTCTGTTCCTGACATGACTTGTTTGCAATCCTCACTTTTCTCTGCAAAACGAGGCGGGTCAATAGATGATTAGACGATGCTATGAGGATAATAATGTGTATAAATGTATACATATATATGAACTAAAAGATGGCACTTTAAAACAATCACTTTTTGAATTTGCTCCCCTGAGTGCAGCTAAGGAGACATAATCCTTACACAGCTTTTCGAAATGTACAAAATCCCGTTTGTTGAAAAATATTTCCAAATGAGGCTGGTTTAAATAAAATAAACAATTTCCTTATACAGTCAATCATGGAAAATGTTACACAAGATATGTTCTGGCCCCCTGTCTTTTCAGACATGAAAGCTTGATTCAAACCAGGCATGTTAAGTTACACTTAATTTATCCCAGGGAGGAAATTCTCTGCATGTGATCCATCTGTAACTGTTCAGTGAGGCCAGTGCCCCCGGAGCTACTCAATCGTCTCTATACTTGCGTTGTCTTTTTTTTCTCTGAGGTGCATTGCAGTCAAATAGAAGCTGAAGTAAAAACTAGCATGCACTGACTTACCTTAGCTGCCCAGTTCACCACCCAGTTAGGAATCATTCCGCCAGGGTTGTCGAAGTAATTCATGAAAACTGAAATAAAGCACATGGTCATTTATGTTAGGGCTTCAACCAATGATTGTTTTCAGAAATGAATCTATCTTTTTTTAATTTATTTCATTTAAACAAACAAAACAATGAAAAATTCCTATCACATTTTTCCAGAAGGGGAAATTCATATTCCTTCAAATTTCTGAACAAAGCACCCAAACACAAATCTGGGTGGTATATTTCAGCAATACGATGAACACATTGTGTCCTTTACAAATGTATATATTTATTATAATAATTTCTTTTAAAATGAACAAGTTAGATTGTTTCTGTATATATTTTCCCCATAATGGTAAAGTACACTTATACTGGAAAAATAACAAAATAATAAATGCAATAATTTTTACATACATCCTGCCCAGTCTGACCCAAACATTCATCCGAACCAGCTGTCTGACATTTTTGCTTCAACATCTGGGCGTTGAATTTTTAAGTTATTCCTTTGAAATTGGCTAACTGCAAATTAGCTAACGACAAGCTGGTGATGCAAATAGGAAATTCTCCGTAGAACAGATGTCTAATTTCCGCTCGACCAAAAGATCGAATCTGCCGATGGATGCAGACCCTGAATTGGGTCACAGGTGTTTTATTCCCTCAACATGTGTCACCTTTAGTTCCGCTGCTCCCATCGCTCTCCAGTGCAAGGCTCTGCTTGTAGTCTTTGACCCGCAGCACGCCACTCTTTTCTGGACACGGCATCTCCGGAGAGCTTCTGGCCAGGATCACCCAGATCTTCCTGCCGTCAACTTCCAAGTCTCTCCTGTCTCTAATGTACACATACTGAGGTTTGGATCTGTTAGGGAAGACAATGTGCTTTCGTGGAAAAAAAACTCTCAACAGCAGCCTCCTCCTCCTTTCAGCTTTGTAAACCATATTTGATGTGAACAGAGAGTGAATACATTTTTAAATCAACAGGATACGTCTCTGTTTGACATAAGGGCCGGGTATTTGACTTCCCAGTAGATTGCTGGCTGTCCATCAAAGTCTTTCTCATAGAGTTCTGAATAAAAAAAAAAAACATTTAGTCAATCAGCTGCAGGACGATGGACACATCCGATCCTGTGAAGTGACACAAACTCATCGATCAGTGGTTCTCCCTAAGTCTCTACATATCATTTATAAAGGAAGGAAATTAAAACAAGACTCCGCCAAAAAACATCCTACAGTGGAAGCCACTTCTACAAATGTGATTTCTGAAACTCAAACTAATGTAAGTGATTCACACTTGACTTTTTTTCTATCCCACAGGGTCACTACATGACTACTTAACTACTACTAGTGTAACGTATATTACCTTGTTACTGCGGAGGTGCATGAAGAAAAGGAACACAAATAAAAAATGCTGCTTCTTTGTCAAACTGGAGTGATAAAACCAAGCCTATATACCAAGCCTATAGACATCGTTTCAAGACATGAAGAAGAAAAGGCTTCGACAACAAAAGGCTACTGGATGTGAGGGTGGAATGTGAGCAACTACTTTGGTTAAACTGATAGTTCACCGAAGATTGAAAATTCACTCATTATCTACTCACCACTTTGTCGATGGAGGGGTGGTATGCTCTAGCCCATGTAGCGGTAAAGGCTGGCCTAGGCTCTGCAACTGCGGCTGCGGCTTTTCACGCAGATGTGTTGATGGACTCGTTTTAATTTTGGTTCTACAAGGGTTGCGCGTGTTGCAAAGTAATTCACCGCCAGAACACTAGGTGGAGTAACGTTTTTTTGTCGAAGACGACCTTAGAGATGCCTTCTTTGTGTGTGGCAATCGTCGTCGACTGTTTATTTACATCACCGCTGCTGCTCCTCATAGCCCTTTTCTTGCTGACAAATTTGTCCCTGATCTTCCTCCACAGCTTCGTACACTTGTCGACCTGCAAACTGACGTTAGCCGAGATCTCCTTCCAGGAATTGCAGTTATACAAGTGCTCATACTTTCGGACCTCGTCTGCCAACTCTTCTATTTGGTCCATATCCGTTCTTCTAACTCTTCCGTGGTTTTTGTCGGTATTATAGGGCATAAAACCTGAAATGTGACTCCGAAAAGGATGTAGTTAGCGGACCAATCACAGCCTTGTGGGCTGCGTGAGGCTTGTGTATAGTAACGGAAATTTGGCGACGCAAGCAAGAAGAGGTACGCATGAACGCAAGGGGCTCTTGCTCTTGCGTGTCCCTGCGTGTCTCTGAAAACGCAGAAGCATGCCCCGGCCTTAACTGCAGCTATGCAACAAAGCTAATGGAAGTAGAGATGCTAAGAGAAGTAGCGATGTTACCGTGCAGGGGCTCCGAAGGAGGATAACAGAGAACATTTAGGTTAAAAACATGGTGTAAATGATGATGTTTCAAGTGGAATGTGAATGTCGGGCCTTACGGACACTTTGATGACAGCACACGAGCGGTATCGAGTCATTTTCTGTTGGTCTTTTATGTTTGAAGGAGGTGTCGCCAGTTACCTCAATTCTATTGGATTTGGCTGCAGCACTGTTTACCCCTGAAGCTCCAGAAGTGTTTTGTGGACTCAAACACTTCCCCCACCCCTCTGTCGGCATAGTGGTGAGCAGATAATGAGTGAATTTCAATTTGTTGGTGAACTATAGCTTTAAGCAGCTGTGGAGACTAATGGGAAATTTCGATAAATAAAGATGATTTCTTCGTCAGGGGAAACATGAACGAAAGCTGTTTTTGATGGAAGTACAATGATTGCCTGAGCCTCGCCTTACTCCTTCAAATGTCATTATATTTTACCTTTCACATATCCATCCCAATGTTTCCGGTAGGACAAGTCCATGTAGACGTCGGCACACAGCTCCGGGGTGCAGCCGCTGAGCACGCCAAAGACTTTGTACTCATAGAGTCCCGTTCCCTGAAAACAGCACATGACAGCTCTGCTCAGGCTCCACAGCACAACCCCACAGTATGTAACTAATCCCAGAGCACACGACTCTGATTAGAGCCGCTCGCCATTACCCCCTCTCTCACTCTCCACTGAGGAAATGTGTTGGATTCGACTCTGAAGTTCAAACACGGTTAACTCCCTTAAGTGCAGTAAACAAACGGAACATGGAGTCGGATTTGTGCAGGTTCTTGAATAGATGGGAAAATCAAACCAACTCCATTCACAAAAAGGGTTTTTTAAAATGGAATAATTGATAATTAAGTGTCTTATCACTTAATTGTAATGTTTTTTAGTTGAATATGTGAATGGTATTTGGACGATGTCACAAACATATTCCAGTGTGTGCAGATTGGAATGAAATTGAACAATTTAATGATTTTATTGTTGACGAAGCTTCATTTAAAATATCAGCTTTTTAATCCGTAGGACAGTTTTTGCACATTTCAATAAACTGAAGGTGCCAATAGGTGTTTCAAATACACACAACACATTTGTGTACCTTTTATTTGCAAATTTTTCAAAGAAAGAATCTGATGCACTGGATAGAGCCTTTACGTTATTCATCGCGCAAGTGATTCTCAAGACAACTTTTTATTTTAGAATATAGTACTAGATTGTGAATATCACTTGTATGTTCAAATGTCTTCTGCACAATTTAATTTACGAACTACAGTACCAGTGGATGTTAGCAGGTTTTAGCAGCTGCCAGCAGATGTTAGGGAGATAACTTCAGTCATGCACCTTAGCGTCAGCTAGTGTTTTGGCCTTGTAAGAAATGATACAGGCTGAACTTGAGGGTACCCGGAGGCTAAAGGTAAATCTGACTGGCTAGCACTATGAAAACCATGTGATCATCTGAGTAGATCAGACATCGTTACCTCTGTAGGATTCGATTCAACATTAGACTTTTATTTAAGTTCAGTTTAAGATGCTGGACTTGTGAGGTGTATGCCGGATTAAACCCTTGAGTGCAGCCTTTCATAAACGTCTTTAGCAAAGTCAGACCAGATGTGCATATCTGCAAATAAAATCTAAATATATAAAAAAGCAGTTTTATATAGACAGGTTTCTGAATGGAGTTTGGTGGAACGGGTAGAGCCGGTCTGTGACTCAAGGAAAAAATAAATTCCAGACTCCGGCTCCATTTCCTGTTATTTCCCTCTCCCACCGCTAGGACACCACTGCTGAGGCGTATTATGAACGTTGTAAACGGTGAATTATGATAAAAGGTACCAAGTTGACGTCACTAAGATAAAGCATAGTGACAGTAGACACGCAGCGGGCAGACATTCATTCATTCGCGGAGTCAGAGAGTGTGTGTGGGGGGGGGGGGGGTGTCCTGCCGTGAGGACCTGGATGGGGTGCGGGGTTCTGGGGGTTCCGGACCTGGTCGTGGAGGCGGTGGATCTTCACTCCCATGGTTTCGGTGAAGAGCTCCCATCCTCCCGCCAGCTGCGGCTCGTCCAGCTCCAGCCACGCTCTCTGGAAGTCCTCATCGGTGAAGCGCTGCGACATGACGGCGGACTGCTGCTCCTGCACCAACACACACACACACACACACACACACACACACACACACACACACACACACACACACACACACACACACAGACGAACGAACGACACACAGCTGTCAGCGGCTCACACTCCGGGCTTCCGCTCACTACTTTCACAATAAGAGACTTCCAATCAAATCAAATCAAATCAAAGTTTATTGTCACATGCACCAGTGACAGTATCATCGGAGCAGTGCAATTATTGTGACATGGCAGGCAACATCTACGCAATAGACGACTTTACAAAATAGAAAAATGACATACTATATAACATAACATATAACATAACATAACATAACATAACGTAACATAACATAACATATAACATATAACATTGTGCATATAACATAGTCAAATGGAGCAGCAGTTTACAGGGTGAAGGAGTGGGGAATATTAAATAAAATAAAATGAATATATGTGAAGCAAGTGTATTTGTATGAGTGGGGGGGGGGGCAGAATGTCAGAGGGTCAGTGTTGATTGTTCAGAAGCCTTACGGCCTGGGGGAAGAAGCTGTTTTTGCATACGCGCGTGGTGCCTCACAGGTGGGAGGTGCACACATTATGTGCACCTCCTTATGTGTGAACAACATTTAAGATGAATAATTCCTTCCAGTAGATATCAAGATAAGTGTCACTTTATTATTTATTTTACATTCCGATTTTCTTTAAGAGCAGACAATGAGAAAGATTTAAAAAAAAGTGAAAGTACATTTTAAATTGTACACAACTCCGACTTGCATTCACTTGACAATAAATGTTTTGTTATTCAATCAATGAATCATACTTTATGTAATGAATTGATGAAAAAATATGTCAAGCTAATCACTATTATACATAGTAACGGAATTATAGGAAATTTGTCCTTCAAAATAAATACAGTCAGTGGGCTGGGAGTCATTGAAAATAATCTAAGATCATCGTGCGTTTTATTTTGAAAAACGCAACCGGAACAGGTGTTTGTCTCTCATCTGCCGGAGCTTCACAGCCATGGATAATTGAGACAGCAGCTCTGACTGAGGATGGTACAGTCCGACCCTCAGCCACTCAACCTGAGGACGTCTCTCATGAACGGTAGCCTGAGAGGGACGAGAAGAGAACATTGGTTTTTGACTTCAGAGAAGAGAAGAAAGTTTGTGCTTAGAAGAATAAAGTGAATATTTGATGCTGGACAAGTTTCAGTGAAGCAAAGGAGCATGGACACGGACAGCTGCAGCACGGAGGTGACAACTCAATGTTCTTCTCTCTGCACAGCACAGAGCAAACATGTCAAGTTCGTTCACTATGAATTATTAATATTATTGTTATTATTATAGGCTCCATAAAGTACTGTTATTTGTGCAGAGTTTACTTGTTGTAGATTAATATTGAACCATTGCATGTTTTATCTAAAGATCCAGACCTCATCCTCTCCTGATGCTGATTCTTCTTCATTCTCACTTCTATTTTTTCTCATTTAATTTCTTCATTCTGTCCTTGTGCCTTTGTTCGAATTAACTACCTTACTGTTTTTTTAATTTATCATTTAAAAAAGAAGATATTTGGTTAAAGAGAACAAACCATTGCTTCAGGATTTTTCACAATTGTCTGACAATTTACAAATGAAATCACGTATTGATTAATGAGAAATAAATTGACAGATGAACCAGTAATAGAAATGATCCATTTCATCAACAAAGTGATATAATGATAATTACAAATTAAAGGGAAATAAAGTTACATAAAAACTAACATCAGATGAGTTAAACTTACTTTAGCAAATTTAAAGCTTTTTGTTTCCAACTAAGAGAACAGAAAACAACTGTTCTTCAGTGGATCAGAATCTCAGCATCTTTACACATTTTCAGTAAAGACTTGTCAAAGTACAAAAGGACCCTCATCACATTTTGGTCCTGCAAGCACTTCAAGCACTTTTACAGTTTTGTGGTTTCACGATTAGAAATTAAAGATAAAGATGTTTGGAGCTGTAAACAGAAAACAGATGAAGTTAAAGTTTCTAAATGTCTTTTTTGCTTGGCTCAAAAGCCCACATGTTGTGTCAAAACAGAAAAGACAACCACCTTTAATGACGTTTTATACTTTTTACCTTTTCTGCTATCTTAAAATGTCATCTACTTTTTATATATATATATATATAAAGTATATATGGTGATATATATATATATATATCTATCACCATACTGAAAACCATGTTTGGAGTTTTCGAAGCTTCATCCATATTTCTTACATCTTGTTTTCAGTCATAGATTTGTGACTTCCTGCTCCACTTTTTGGGGAATTAGCTTCTAAAAATTTGAAAGTTAATTCATCACAGACGCTTGACTTTTTCAACTTCTTGTTTGTTGAAACTTTTTTTCCTGTCAAGTGATCACATGTATTGTTCCAATGTCGTCGCTGGTAACATCAGCTCAGAGCTGTGATGCAAAAAACTATCACTAAAAGTCTGAGAACACCTAATAATCATTCATGGAAATGCCAAATGAACAATGTTGATTTGTTTTTCTGCAGTGATGCATATAAAATACAAGAAATAAGCTAAAACACACCATTGCGATTGTCAAAGCTTTGATTTGAAGGACATTTAATGACTTTCTCAGTCTTACTAAACATTAATGGACAATGTGAAAAACTGAATTGAATCCTTCTACCTCCGATAATCTAAAAATATATCAGAGTGTTATTTTCAATTAAAATTGACCAAATAAAAGGCAGAAAGCTTCTCCACCCAGTCAGGATACAATTCTGATTGAGAAATAGTAAACAAAAAACTCAACTTTAAAACAATTAAAAATATAAATATACTGCCAACTAAAGCCAATTCAATTCCCATCATCCCTCCAATCACCCTCCAAATCACAGAGGATTGGGAGCATGAGGTATGCATGACACATTTCACCATTTGAAATCTCATCTTTTAACACATGAAGATGAACAAAGCCGTGTTTTAAAGCCCTGACATTGATGGAAAGTCCAACTGAAACCGCACTTCCCCTTTATTGTCACTCAGCATCTGAATCCCAGCTTTCCATGCACCACACCGGGGGGGTTGTAAAGAACGAGTGCTTGTGAAACTGCTGGTGATTTCGAAGCTCCTCGCATTTCACGGAGCAGTTTGTAATGTCATATCCTGCGTTCTCCAGGGAATGTCTCAGCTCGTGCTGGGCCGAGCGGTCCTGCGTCATCGGGACAACTCCTCTCGCCTGGGTCAGGAGCCGGCTGCGCGGGGAGGTTATAAGGGTTTATTAAAGCAGCATGTGGCGGCCGGGCAGAGGTGGTTAATTGTGAAATGTTGGGGTTGAATTCCACGAAAAGGATCTGTGAGGTCTTTGTTTTCCCTTCTCAAAAAGCTGCGTCCAGCGTTGAGCAACAAGTTTGACTCCCTCTAACGAAAGGTTTCTCTCTCCTCACAGACGGGGAGACCCTAGCGAGGACAAGTGGTACAAGGGCGACGCTGAGGAACCATCTGTGGTTGGTTGAACAAGAGGCTGTAGAATCCTGCGATGCCTGAGGAGGTTCATAAGGACGCCATGAAAACCCCTGTGACCCCAGAGAAGCCCAGCAACAACGAGCACCCCATGGTGACCACAGTAAACATCCCGCGGCTCAATGAAATCCAGCTGACTGCAGCCACCGGCGGGGCGGAGCTGTCCTGCTATCGCTGCACCATCCCGTTCGGAGTGGTGGTGCTCATTGCGGGCATCGTGGTCACCGCTGTGGCCTACAGCTTCAACTCGCATGGATCCACCATCTCCTACTTTGGCCTGGTGCTCCTCTCGGCCGGAGTGGTGCTGTTAGCGTCCAGCGCCGTCTGCTGGAGGGTGAGGCTGGAGAGGAAGAAGGAGAGGCGGCGGGAGAGCCAGACCGCCCTGGTCACCAACCAGAGGAGTATTTTTTCCTGAAGCCAGATTTCCAGAATGTGTAAAGGCCGGAGAACTCAACCGTCTGCAGATGTTGTCCAGCACGCACTGCATCTCCAATCTGTAAACGCTTCAAGCGCCGACTCTCAAGGCCCAGAACTTAAAGCTTTGAAGGGATTCATTTGTCAGACAGACGTTGAGCATCTGGAGAGCTGGGAATGCAGCCAGAAGGAATTTATCATAATTAAGATGAATTACCACTGTGCGAAGCGATGTAGAGGAAGTCTCCCATCTGCCATTGGATGTGGCGGCTTTGATTGTAATGGGACAGATTGTGGTTTGAAGAGTCCGAGTAGGGAGAGGGAAAAATCCAGAACAATGAATCATGCCTAATTTTCTACACTTCAACTTGCACATATCTGTTTATAACGTCTCATTGTTCATCTTATACGGAATGATTGGGAATTGCCTGTTATGGAAGAATGGTACTTGATTTTCTTAAAAATCTGCCAATATATTCTCTATCTAACCTTAAATATGTATTCACTTAAAGCACTTTGATTTCTCATAATCATCATATTCAGTATTAAACAACATCTTACGTTGAAAATATAAGTAGTGTGGCTTATAATGGCTTAATATGGTGAATTTTGTTATTGTGTTGAGGCAATGGTCTCATGTTCCACAGTGAAACTTCCATGATGTAAAAAAGATATAACATGTAACACATGTTCTGTTCTGATGTAATCGCTTTCTTGTATTTACTGTTAACAGGACGCCATGAGGTTTAATAAACTCATTAACACTCAAGCATGTGAAAGCGTGCAGAACGATTGTGAAGGTTTATAAGATGGAAACTTTATTTTTAGGGGTGAAGCCCAGTTCAAGCTTCTCTATTTTCAACCCAACAAGTTTTGCAATTTCGCAGTGAAAAGCCCCTGATCGGCATGGAAACGGCAGTCGTTGATCGCTAAGTGAACTCTTGAACAAAGCGATAAGAGGGGACATGTCCCTGACAAGTCTCAGACTCTTTCCATGCTGCTGGAACTCTAGTCCGAATCTGCAACAATGCTGGCCAACTCCAGCCAGTCAGAGCGCGGGACGGGGTGTGTGGGTGTGCCTGAGTCTGCACACACAAATATACTGACTCCACCTCAGCCGAACGTGGGTGAAATATCTTGCAGTTAAATAAATAGGTGGGTCCTGACAAATTGTCGCCAAATATTTGGCGGTGTAACCTGAAGCTCTTCTTCCTCCACAAAAATCTGTGACTCGCCTCCGACTCGTGTGAGACTTGGCTAAGAGACGACGAGAATTGACTAGTGTGAGGAGATGGGAGAGAGCACTGGAGACAAGGAATCCCCGAGAGATAAATCATTGAATGATAACATTTGGTAACATTTCTGAACAATAGAGACATCAGGTTGTTGTCACCTATAGGCGATCGGACACAGCAACCTACTCCTCTGTTCTCTCACCAACAACATCTTTCCTCCTTCTTTTCTCCAGATTTTGTCCGGACGCTGGGAAGCGCAACAGACGCTCTGCTGGTCGTCTTCCACCGTGACACACTGTACACAAGACAAAGAAGCACTCGTTGCACCTGATGCTCACTCTGCAACTCATCAACTGACCCTTCATGCCTGTTTTCAGTCTGTCACCTTTTAAAAGTCACAGATATTGTTGTCAGAGAGTCTTATTTATAAATTTCCCTTTTCCAGGATTTAAATTCTCAGTGGGAAAAAGGAGCTGAACTCTCCTGTTTGACCCTGTTAAGTTTAAAATAGCCCGGACGTGGAAGTATATTTTTAGGCAGCATTTGCATTGCTATGCGTCCGTGTGACACCAGACACTACAACTAAATGGTTTCCTTGCGTCAGAGGAGAACCTACAACACACTTTGTCACTTATGGGAGATCACCACCACAGACGCAGTCGGCTATAGACTGGTGCCGTGTGGACTCTGAGGAGCAGCGTCCACAACACATTTACGAGACACACGACACGGTGAGGCCTCACCTCCCCTTGTCAGGTTAGAGGGAGGCAGACTGAAGCTGGAAAAACGGGTGACTTGATATGAAGTCTGACAGGTGCTTTCCGCCAGTGTCTTTAGGCTCTTTACCCACGGCTGGCATCTCATGCACAGAGTGTGTGCGTCACTTTATGTGCGTCACGTGGTTTCACCTCACTCAGAGCCACGCTGAGGGGTCAGCCAACTGATAAACAGCAAAAAACTCAAGTGGAATTAGTTGAGAAAAGACATGGGGAAATCAAGGAAGGTAGAAGTGGAAAAAGTGGGGAAAATGGAGGGGAAGAAGAAAAAGGAGAGCTGAAGGAGCTGAAGGAGCTGAGATTGAAAGAAGGGGAGAAATAAAACAAGGGAGAGAGGAAGGAAGGAAGAGCGTCCATAGTAAGGAAGCACACGAAGAAGGAGAAAGACAAAGAGGAGGGAAGGAGGAAAAGAACAGTGGTAAGAAGAAAGATGGAAGAATAAACGGGAAGAAAGAAGGAAAGATGGGGATAGAGAGATTTAAAAAGATTGTAAAGAAAGAAGTAAAGACTTGACTGGAAAGAATCAAGCAAAATAAAAGAAGGGATATGACTAATGAAAGGATTAAATCTAAACCTCTACCACATGCTTTCTAACCTCAGATTGAAATGGATTAAAAGTTAATTTCCCATTGAAATACAGTGGATTAACAGCTTCTAGAATGGAATTACCGCAGCGCGTGATTATGATAAATACAATACAAAAAGTACAGTTCCTCTTTCTAGTCCTGAACAAAACACTGAACAAACTTTCCTCTGAAATTCCAGACTTCCGCACAACTGACTGCACTCGGTTAAAAATCCAACACAATTAAACCTAATGAGTTCAGCATCACAGGGATCCTGTTCACTTCACTTCGGTCTAATAAAACAGCTGCAGACGTAGCGTGAACACAATGAGACAGACGTGACCCGACAGCTCGCTGACCAGCTGACTGGACCGAGCTGACATTTGGTTTATTTTCTAGAACAACCTGGACCGCAGAGAAGCCAGATTTTTGTAGAGGCTTGTTTTATTTGACCCGCCTCAGCTCGACTGGATGTTGACATTATTCATTTTTTGCTCTGTTGCTGGACATAGAACAAATATTGTGTGGATAAGATCTGTGCCAAAAAAAGGAGAAAGAAGTTTTTTGGGTGTCGGGAGACTAAGATGACGTATCAAAACTAAATTTGAGAGATTTCATGGAACTATTTCCATTAGATTTCATTGTTGCTCGTGTTTCATTTTGGCTCGTACTTTGCAAAAGTCTTATTTTTGTTGGATATTTCTTCAGGTTTCAGTTATGTTGTTTTTGCAAGTCTCAGAGGCTCTGTGAGGCCTCTCCCAGACACCCCAAAAACCACAACTAAGACAGCTTTCACACCTTATTTGGTCTGCACCTTTAGACTTTTCAGTCCAGGCTAAACCAAAGTATCAGGGGTGAAAAGTGCTTCGGACTACTGTCGTGATGAACGGACCAAAACCTAGAGAGGGGATCTCGGGCTAGTTAAGATTGAACCATGGAGTGTGTGTGTGGAGTGTGTCTGTCATGTTCAGACTTTCTGACCAATTTCAGGACATAACATTAAATTAATAATTCGAGTGGAGAAGTACAGTGAGTTGTATGATCCTCGGAACATGTTGTATAGAGACAACACCAAAAAAGACGCTGGGATGCTGGGACACTGTTGCTTAATGTTGGAGCAACAAATATGCTTAAATACTACTTGATCAACGCGTGATATTATTAGCGCTGCCCGGCGGTTCAGCGTCGCTTCAGTGTCCGGTGTGAAAAGCCAAGCGCCGGCGCGATAGGGATTAGCGCGGCGCTTTGGCGTCGCCTCCCGATCTCTGTTCCTCTTTCAAAATAAATGCGGGGGGGTTGAGCTAAACTCCATCGTACGGACACACACTCTTGTCTGGATGCATGAATTCATGGGACACTGTGATTAATCATTCAGCAGTGTGTAATCTCCAGTCCTGGGGGCTTGCAGTGGGCAGGTAAAGGGTCATAGTTCCAAATGCAAACAAACAGAAAATCCCTCTATTTCTTTGCCACTTCATTTGCTTTGCAACCCCCCCCCCCCCCCCCCAATGTGCAGATCATCTCTTCTGTGTGTTATCTGTTGAACTTTTACGCGTATTGACAGTGCACATGCAGCAACATGCTCCACACCTCTGGATTCCTGAATGTAAACGCTTTAACATTTTTTCGCACCCAATATAAGAATTTCAGTCCAATAACTCGTGTTTGTAAGTTTAAGGGAAAATTCAACAGACCAGGTGTCTCACTACTGTAGCCTTGGCAAACTGGGAGTTTGCTACAGCGGACGGACACAGCACATAGGCACTGAGGAGGATTTCATATCTTTTTCATATTAGGTTTTATGAAGCACCTCTTTGTATTAATTCTGGCATGTCTTCTTGTTCTCATGCATTCTTGTGTAACGCCTCTTTGTATAAGTCCTGGCTTTTCACCTTCGCAGCCAGTTGTTCCATTCTGAGCACCCGTGCTTGTTGTGTATCTCTGCAGAGATTACTATTATAAAGACTCAATGGCAACTCCAGTCTGATTTCATTATTTCAAATCTCAAGATGAATTTCCATCACAATTTTGGCGTCACGAACAGGATCCCTTGAAAGATCGTCTGGACCCGAGAAGTCTTCGGTGGCTGATCACCCAGGAGAGAAAATCTTCTGCCTCTACCTCCAACACTGAAGAGAAGAGAGGACCGAAAAAACTGGGGCTCTGGACCTTCTTTACAGGGATCCAAAGACCTCTCTTTGGTCATCTTAAATCTGGTGAGATGTTGAAATTCTGATTTTTGTGACTGTTAAGGTGATTTCTCAAATATGAAATCAAACATAAGAAATCAAACATTTAAGGGTTTTATTTGGAACAGGTGTATTAGTCATTGTCTCTGGATTATTGTGGATTATTATTGTTAATCTGACCAATTTTGTGGCAATCATTCTTGTGGCATTTTTCCTGTTTTGCCAGAGAAAGAAACAAGGATTCGTGGAGACGTCCACGTCTTAAATTAGAGTGTTGTGAAAACTGTTGATGAGTCCATTTTCAAACAGCTAATTAATAAGGTTATGAAAATTGTTGATAAGCCAATTTCATAGACCAGACAGGATGGGTAACAAGGGGAGTCAAGGACCCCAAAACCCAGAGGGTCCTATTGTGGACGCCATGGTTGCAAGGCACAGGATGGGAAGGTGTGACATATCTTCCAGTATGGTCCAGAGACTTTGGTTTTCCTCCTAACGGGTCATTCAGTGTCGAAAAAATTAAACTTCTAAGAGAGAAACTCCTCAAGAGAGAGGAAGAGTTAAAAAGCAAGAAAAAGGTCAAGGTCGCAATGTTGAAAGACATTGAAGACAATAGAAAGTGTCTTGAAATGTGGGAAAAAGAGGCAGAGTGTAGGGACAGGAAAAAAAACCTTTAAACAGATGGCTAATGTTGAAGGAAACTGAGAATGTTGAAAAGAAAGTTGAAAAGAAATCATATACATCTCTTTATCCTCCCCTTACAGGGTTTAAAGGGCCTCTCCTCGACGCCTGCCTCCCTCCTCCCCAACGACAAAACCCCCCTCCATATGATGTGCAGATACCAGACTCCACCGATCAACTCTCAGGCCCATCCCAGCCTCCACCCGCCGCTCTGCCAGTCTATGGAGACGGGGCAGCTGGAGGACTGAATGATAACGTCACCTCTTCCTCATCTCTGGGCTCCGATTCCTTCTCTCCCATTGCAAATAGAACTCGTCAACAGCAGGGAGAAGTGATAACTGCTCCTATGATAAATGTCATGGGACCAACCGGCCCAGCCCTCGTCTACCGCCCCTGGACTGACGCAGACATGACCGAAGCACTGAATCACCTCCCAGACCCACGGAACTCTGGCACAGCATTTCCCCTCCAGTTTGAAACATTTTGCAGTGAATTCATGCCAACAGTGTCTGAAATCAGACGACTTCTAATGAAGAAATTAGGCCCCACTGACTTTGCAAAAATACGTCAGCACTGTGGAGGTGACCTCCGTCTGACTTCGCCAGACTGGGAGGATGCGGGTAATGCAGCATATGTCAACGCTCTCAACACACTCCTCAACGCCCTGAAGACCGCCTTCCCCAATAAAATTGCCATGTCCAAAATAAAGGGGTGCAAACAACAACCAGGCGAAACAGTAGGAGATTTCCTCACACGTCTGACTGTCCTGTTTAATCAACACAGCGGGTCCCCATACCGGACGACCTTGGCAATGAGCCAGGGGCTTATGAAACACATCTGAAACAGGCCTTCCTGAATGGTCTGTTCCCCCCACTACGGGCAAACGTAGGCAACACCTGCATCGGGCTTGAGGATGCTCGCTTGACAGAGATCAGACGTCATGCTGAACATGCTGAACGCCAACACAAAGAAACCAAAGACAGAGAAAAACTAAAAAAGGATCAACAGCTCCAGAAAGCACAGCTAACCATGATGCAGGCTGTTTCAGCCTTGTCAAGGCCAAGTAGCAAAGATAACGCTGATAGCAGAAGCAACTTCAATGAACCAGGAAGAGGGGGGCGCGGGCGTGGACGTGGTCGTGGGAGAGGCTTCTATCGACAATTTCAAATTCTCAAAGATGAGTGTATGATCTGCAGAGAAAAAGGACACTGGGCGAAGAACTGCCCCCACCGGCGAGAGGAGGGAGAGACAAGAACTTTCACTGCCGGCTGAAATAGAGAAAGGGAGGAGATGGCAGACGGGGAGGAGACGACCAATCAACCCGCCGAGGATCAAAGAAAGGAAAGTGAATCACACACACAGACGCTAAAGCAATGAAGTATTCGCTTGCCAAACTAACCGAACACATACAAACAAGCTACAGCAATGAAGAAACGCTTGCCAAATTAACCGCACACACACACACACCAGATCACACACAACTTTGTGGTACTTATGTTAAGTACAATAGTGATGCTTTTAAGAAAATGCCACAACTCGAACTGTGTGTTAACGGTCACAAACTTAATTTCATGGTTGACTCTGGTGCAGGTTATTCTGTGGTTAGGACTTCAGATTTGCCCACATCTCCTGAGATGAGTGGTCGCTTTATATTCTCTCAAGGTGCCAGCGGTGCCACTGTAAAAGAAAACTTCACAAAATCTCTCAAATGCGCCGCTCAGTTTGACAAACATCAACAACATCCCATAAAGTTTGAACATGGTTTTCTGTTGTCTCCCTGTTGCCCAATTAATCTATTAGGAAGAGATTTGATGATTGTGTTAGGCCTCAACTTAGTATCCTTCTCTGAAGGAGTGACGGTTACACACAATTCTTCTTCACCCACATTCACAATGTCACAGACCACACATGAGCCGATGTTTGCATATCAGTGGCAACTTCCTATAAATGCCTCCACTGATCTGCTCTCCACGTCGCACTCTCTTGTCACTCCTTTTTCGGGTTTTCATGCACACTGATTCATTGCATTGCACCTCACATGTGACAAGCACAGCAGATCACGTTTATGAATCTCTGTTTTTGCCTTTTTCTGATGATTCTCTTAAAGTGTCCAATGTTTTGAACCAGGCCTGACGTAATGTATTCCCCCAGTCTGAGTGCATTTGATCTAAAAATGTCTCCAACCTTCTGTTGTCCAGCCACACGCTCATTTGTTGTGACTGAAAATCACCTTCATTCTTATGCAATGTTGTCTAGCCCCTCTGACATTTCTCCTTTACTTTCAGATCTGCCTGAAACACTGTGGGCAAAGGACAAATATGATGTGGGCCTCATCAGAAACTGTGATCCAGTCAAAATCACTCCAAAATCTGATTACAGGCCATGTAAACAACAATATCCACTCAGACAAGAAGCAGTGGAGGGGATACGTCCTGTTTTTGAATCCTTTTTGCAGGCTGGAGTAATTGTCCCCTGCCCTGATTCACCGGTCCGCACTCCACTGTTCCCAGTTAAAAAGATCAGAGACAAAGGTCAACCTACTGAGTGGCAGTTTGTGCAGGATTTGAAGGCTGTGAATGATGCTGTAATTTTTCGATCGCCTGTTGTTCCCAACCCATACATGCTGCTTTCCCAAATTCCGCCTAATGCAGTGTGGTTTTCGGTTGTAGATTTATCCAACGCTTTTTTTAGTGTTCCTGTCCACAAGGACAGCCAGTACTGGTTTGCTTTTAATTTTGAAAACAAGGCCTACACGTTCACACGCTTATGTCAGGGCTACTGTGAGTCTCCGTCATTGTACAATCAGGCTCTCAGGAACAGTTCTTGAACCCCTCATCTTCACTCCGGGTTCAGCTCTCTTGCAGTATGTTGATGATCTACTAATTGCCAGTCCCACACAGGAGCAATGTGAAACAAATATGATCGCTTTGCTGAGGCATCTGGCTCGTGAGGGCTCCCACTCTTGCTCTCCCTAACCCTGACAAACCTTTTGTTCAGGCTGTGGATGAGAGAGACCGCTGCATGACTTCCGTCCTCCTTCAGTCTCATGGTGACAAGTTTCACCCTGTCGCCTACTTCTCTGCCAAACTTGATCCGGTGGCAGCTGGCCTTCCACGTTGTTTGCGTGCAGTGGCTGCATGTGAAAAAGCCGTTATTGCCTCACGAGACATAGTAGGTTACTCTGACTTGACACTCCTTGTTCCTCATGCTGTGTCTCTCATTCTTACAGAACAGAAGACCTCACATCTCTCTGCTGCTCGCTGGTTGCGGTATCACACTGTTCTTCTTGACATGCCCAACATCACAGTGAAACGCTGTTCAGCTTTGAACCCAGCCACGCTTCTTCCGCCTCAGGATGACGGGGAAGAACACAACTGTGTGGCCGAACTTCAACTTCCACGATGGGGAATTCCTAGCAGGATTTCCAGTGACAACGGCAGACACTTCCTAAACAAAGCTGTCAAACAACTCGGTTCTCATCTAGGTATGGATGTGCGAACACACTGTGCATATCATCCAGCCACTGGTGGAGCTGTGGAACGAGAGAACGGCACACTCAAAACTAAACTTGCAAAGTGCTGGGAAGACACAGGTCTTGCATGGACAAAAGTCCTGCCTCTGGTGCTGATGTACATGAGGATGAGAAAACGAACAAGGTCTAATCTTTCACCTTATGAGATTCTTTTTGCAACTCCTCCCCACATTGGTGTGGCTCCTCCATCTTCTCCGCTTCCATCCACAGACTTGTGTGATGATAACATGTTGTCTTATTGTGCTAACCTAACTTCGTCTCTTTCAGACATCAGGAGACAGGTGACCTCCTCCCTTCCTCATCCAGCTACTGAACCGCTTCATAACCTCCAGCCAGGCGACTATGTGGTGGTCAAGGACTTCCGGAGAAAGAATTGGCGCTCACGCAGGTGGCAATGGCCTTACCAGATACTGCTCACAACCTACACAGCCGTGAAAGTTGCTGAAAGAGCCACCTGGATCCACGCCAGCCATTGCAAACGAGTACCATCTCCATCGGACCAGCTGACGCCTTCAACTGAAAGCACACACACTGATACTCTCCGACCAGCTTGCGTTTGTGTTTCTTAGTGATTTCACTAGACAAAAACAGCTATTGCAATTATCCTTTCAACTTCATATTTTATGATGCCTTAATTTAAATCTCTGAATTTTTAAGTTTGATGTGTTACATTATGAAGTTTGTACATACTTAATAATATATACATACCACTTCTGTCCATCCTGAGTGAGGAATCCCTCACTTGTGGCTCTCTCTAAGGTTTCTACTTATTTTTCACCCTGTGAAAAGGGTTTTTGAGTAGTTTTCTTCCTTACGCTTTATGAGGGTTAAGGGCAGAAGATGTCACCCCATGTTTAAGGCCTATGATATTTTCAACCTTGGATATACTTTATGTTGACATTTAACGTTTTATTACTTTTTAATATGAGTTACTTTTGCCAATCAAAACAGTATGTTATATTTTGATAATGGTTAAGGAGAAAATTATTTTGTTTGACTTGATTTCCTTCCATATTTTTTCATTTTAAACGCTTGCTCCATTACAGGAAAATATTTTTTTCCTTTCCGCACAAACAGCAACGGCTACGTATTGTGGCCTCATCGCCAGTGATTCTGTATGTATGCAAAGTACCAGGGTTGCAGACTCAACGATTTTATTTTTTCTATGATTTGATGTTTGTTATTGATAATGATTATGATGTTTCTTGATTATTTTTCGTTAGTGATCATATTTTTATTGATGATCAAATGGGGGAGTTTAAGGAAATTCATACCTTTTTCATATTAGGTTTTATGAAGCACCTCTTTGTATTAATTCTGGCATGTCTTCTTGTTCTCATGCATTCTTGTGTAACGCCTCTTTGTATAAGTCCTGGCTTTTCACCTTCGCAGCCAGTTGTTCCATTCTGAGCACCCGTGCTTGTTGTGTATCTCTGCAGAGATTACTATTATAAAGACTTAATGGCAACTCCAGTCTGATTTCATTATTTCAAATCTCAAGATGAATTTCCATCACATAAGGATTCTCACAGCAGCAGAACATTAAGGCTCCGACCTCGTCCCTCCAGAGGAGGGTCATACTGAAGCAGGGCAGCGAAGGAAGTGAATAGCGAAGGGAGAGATGGGAAATATTGCAGCTTAAATAGACGTCTGAACTAGGATGGTGCAGATTGTGGAGAGTAACACACGTTATGGTGAAGTGCAGCTCGCAAGCATCACTCCATTTGTGCAAGAGCTGATTTTCTACGGCACTTAAAACAAGACAGCTAAACAAGATGACACCATGCATTACAAGATCAATGAGAGGAAACACAGATCAAAACAAAAGTAGGGGAGAGCGGGGTAATGTCAATTTTTTTTTACATTTGCTCCCCTCTAGGCGAGCTAAAATTATAAATCACATCACCGGCCCGTATCCACACTGTTTTAACATCTGCATGGAACTGTGCTATCTCATGATGCCAAGGTAGATCTACTGAAGAGTTTTCACTGAATCAAACACATACACTGGCATCCTCTCAGCTCCCAGTGGCTTGTGTAACAGGACTCGTTTGGGGGGGGGGGGGGTATAGTAATATCTATATGCTATGGTGTAATATAGTAATATCGATATGCTATGATGATATATAGTAATATCGATATGCTATGATGTGCTACTGATGGTGACCTCTTAAAGATCGATGTTAAAGGTCGATGTTAGGTAAATGTACCTTTATGTTGGTTCATCAAAGGAGAAGTGTTATAGTGAGTCAAGTGTCGCTCACTTGACTCACTATACCAGTTCATCAACACCTGTTTATCAGCATAAGAAGAATCCGGATCGCAGAAATGAAGAAGGTTTTTTCTCTTGCTGACAAAGCCTGGGCGGGTTCTAACCTACTCTATAAGTGGCAGAAAACTGTTGGTAATTTCATTGCTGTTGCCGGAAAAGACAACTCAGTGAAGATATTTGATCGAAATGGACACAAGTGGACTGAACTCAACCTGCCAGGGCGCTGTGTGGGTATGGACTGGGATAAGGATGGAGACATTCTGGCTGTGATAGCTGCAAAATCCAGGTCCATCTTCCTCTGGGATGCGACTGTCAATAAGTCTTCCAAGATGAACAGCGGCATGAGAGATCAGATGTCTCTCATCTTGTGGTCAAAGACGAGGCCAATGTTTGCTGTCGGGACAGTCAAAGGAAACCTGTTGATCTACAATCAGCAAACTTCATGCAAGATCCCTGTTCTGGGTAAACACTCTAAAAAGATCACCTGTGGGTGCTGGAGTGCTCAGAACCTCCTGGCTCTTGGAAGTGAAGACAACACGCTGAGCATCAGCAATCATAAGGGGGACACCATCAGACGGACAACACTTTGCGGTGAGCCTAATGAAATCGACTTCTCTGTGATGAAGACAGATGAAAGGTCTTCTCCAGGAGAGAGCACTGTGAGTGTGTCTGTGGGAAAGAAGATTTTGATGCTTTTCAACGTCAATGATCCTGATAAGGGGGTAGAACTGACCTTCCAGCGCCGCTATGGGAACATTGTGTCATATCACTGGTATGGTGATGGGAACATACTCATTGGATTCTCCAATGGATACACGGTGGTTATTTCTACTCACCTCAGGGAGATTGGGAAGGAGCTCTACCCGGCTCACAACCATAAAGATAGCCTGAACAGTGTGGCTATCTCATCATCATTAAACAAGGCTGCATCCTGTGGGGACAACAGCATAATGATCCATGACCTGTCTGAGCTCAAAGATAACATTAATGTTGTTAGATTTGATTATGGGACTAAAGGTCTGGACAATCTGAGCTGGACAGATGACGGACAGCTGTTGGCTATTTCCACAGAGAAAGGGACACTCCATGGTTTCCTCACCACGCTGCCTATTCTAGGTGACAGCTTTGGTACACGGCTGGCGTACCTCACCTCCCCGCTGGAGGTCACCGTCTCCAACCAGGTGAAAGGAGAGACCCCTGTGGCCATAGAAGTGGACATCGAGCCCACTTTTATTGCAGTCGGACCGTACCACATGGCGGTGGGGATGAACAAGAGAGCCTGGTTCTACGCACTTGTAGAAAATGAACCTGGTTTTAAGAAGCTTAAGCACTTTGAGTACTCGGGGACGATAGCCAGCATGTGCCTGAACTCCAACTACGCAGCAGCGCTCTTTGAGGGAAAGGTGCAGCTGCACATGATTAAAGGCAAAGACCATGAGGAGAAGAAACAGATGAAGTTGTTTCCTTATGATGACAGGAATGGTCGGATCCTTTGCCACGCCCTCACTGCGGACTACATGTACTACGGCACTGATTCAGGTAATGTAGTGTGTGTCCTGGTGGAGGACTTGAGGACTGTGAGCAGCTACAGCCATTCAGTCGGCGTGAGGAAATTGTTTCCTGACCGAACTGGCACTCGGCTGGTCTTCATCGATGACAAGAACAACGGCTTCCTGCTCTCCCCTAAAAATATCAAGGACCCCTGCATCGAGCTCCCCAACTTCTCTCCCACCATCACAGGAGTGCTGTGGGACAACTGGCATGCTGACAGTGGAGTGTTTGTAGCTTATGACAATGACAAGGTCTACACCTACGCCCTGCATGAAACCACCATATACGGTCCCAGAGTGGTTCTGGTGGGAAGCACAACGCTCCTGTTTTCCCAGAAGCCTTTGCTATTGTACAACGGGGTTCTGACTTGTCAGACAGCAAGTGGGAAGACCAGTGAAGTGGCTCTGAGCACACACTCATTCCTCAAGCACTCAACCAAGTGCACAGATTCGCCGCCTGAGTTCAGCAAGCAGCTCACACAGGCTCTCATGCTGAAGAGGTTCCATGAAGCCTGGGATCTGTGCAAGTCCGCAGGCAGTGATGCAGACTGGACAGAGTTAGGCAAAACGTGCCTGCTCCACATGGAGGTCGATCTTGCCATCCAGGTCTATAGCAATAGTGGAAACACGGACATGGTCCTGTCCCTGCAGGGTATCCAGGGTACAGTGAACGTGAATCTGCTGGCAGGACATTTGGCCAAGGTTCTAGAAGACTACAACCAGGCTCAGAAACTCTACCTGTCCTCAAACTGCCCAGTCGCTGCCCTGGAGATGAGGAGAGACCTGCTGCAGTGGGAGAGCGCTCTTATGTTAGCGAAGAGGCTAGCAAAAGATCAGATCCCTTTTATATCAAAAGAATATGCTGTCCACTTGGAGTTAATTGGAGACTATGAGAACGCACTGGCTCACTATAAAAGAGGCATGACCCGCAATAAAAAATTCCAGGAGCACGACGAGGAGTGTCAAGCAGGTATAGCCAGGATGTCCATCAGAATGGGTGACATCAAGAAAGGAGCCCTACAGGCTATTCGGCACCCGAGCAGTGTGCTCAAGAAAGCATGTGGAGCCATACTGGAGAGTATGAAGAAATTCCCTGAAGCTGCTCAGCTCTATGAGAAAGGCCAATATTATGATAAGGCTGCGTCGCTCTACATTCGTTGCAAGAACTGGTCGAAGGTGGGAGACCTGCTGCCACAGGTTTCCTCTCCCAAGATCCACTTGCAGTATGCCAAGGCCAAAGAGGCGGATGGAAAGTACGAGGACGCAGCCCGGGCCTATGAGAGCGCGAAGGACTGGGACAACGTGATCCGAGTTCTGCTGGACCACCTGAACAACCCTGAGGACGCTGTGCGCATTGTCATGGAGACGCCGACCATTGACAGAGTAAAAATGGTTGCCAGGTTCTTCCTACGGTTGAACGACGAAAGCTCAGCCATCCACTTCATGGTTCTGTGCAAGTACAAAGATGAAGCCTTCCAGCTGGCAGCGCAGCGCGGAAAGATGGAGGTCTTTGTCGACTTCATCGGCTCTGAGGCGACACAGGAGGATTACCAGAGCATCGCTTTCTACTTTGAAGGAGGAAGGAAACATCTGCAGGCTGGAAAGTTCTTCCAGAAGTGTGGACACTACAGCAGAGCCCTGGGACACTTCCTGAAGTGTTCCAACACAGACGACAACCTGGCAGTGGAGATGGCCATTGAGACGGTGCGTCAGGCCAAAGACAGCTCTTTGACCAATCAGCTGATAGATTACCTGATGGGGGAGAGTGACGGCATGCCCAAGGATGCCAGGTACCTCTTCCGTCTCTACATGGTGTTGCAGCGGCATAAGGAGGCTGCTCGAACGGCCATCATCTTCGCCAGAGAGGAGCAGTGTGCAGGGCACTACTGTAACGCCCATAACGTGCTGTTCAGCATGTACACGGAGCTGCGGGCCCAGAAGGCTAAGATCCCTAAGGACATGACCACCGATCTGATGATCTATCACTCCTACAAACTTGCGAAGCTGCATTCGGACAGAGGAGAACACCTTAAAGCGGGCCACATGCTCCTTCGAGTCTCCAACTACATCAGCCGGTTTCCTAAACATGTTGTTACCATTCTGACGGAAGCAGTCATAGAGTGTCACCGCTCCGGGTTGAGAGACTCGGCCTATAAGCTTGCAGCCATGCTGATGAGACCAGAGTACCGAAACGAGATCGACAAGAAGTACCAGAGGCTGATTGAGTGGTTGGTTCGACGTCCCGATAAAGATCTGGAGGAGGAAATGACTCCATGTCCGTTCTGTGGCTGCAAGCTCCCACAGAACGAGCTGCAGTGTTATTCCTGCAAGAACAACGTGCCCTATTGCATCGCCACGGGTCGTCACATGCTGAAGGAAGACTGGTCAGAGTGTCCTCACTGTGAATTCCCTGCTCTCTACTCGGAGTTCACTCGGTTGTTGGAGAAGGAGGGTGTGTGTCCGATGTGCTCAGACACTGTGAGGGTCAAACAGCTGAAGAAGATCTCGGATTGTTCCCGATGTGTTCCCACATGAATTTAACGTCACCTCTTACAAACAGGTATAAAAGAAATTACAAAAGGCGGCATGGAAAACAAGAAATAAAATGATCAGTTCAACCCCCGTTGCAGGTCGGTTTACTGTGTTCTTCTGCGCCCAATAAGGGCTACTCACAACCACAATCTCAAAGAAATGAGATTCATAAATTGATGAATACATTATGAAATTACTCAATAAATGAATAAAAGATTATAACTAAGTTGAAGTGTGGTTTAGGGGATAGCGTGGTAATGTAAGACATTTTTTACATTTGCTCCACTCTAGGCGAGCTAAAATGATATATCAATAAAATGTACACATTTCCCATTAATTTAGAATGTTTTCAAGCAATGGAAATTATCAGAATGTCTTCAGGACAAAGGGCAGTGAAAATATGATTGTTTTTTAAGCTAAGGGGTAAAGTTAGCCTGACGTTGTCATACTCACAATTCTAGTCAGAATGTGAGTTTGATACCGCTCCATTGGGCTGTGATAATTGGGCGTGTTTCAACCAAACCAGAAGAAAAAAAATGCCTCTTGTCTCAATTGGATAGACCTACAACCAATCAGAGCAACGTAGTATGTGACGTATGTTAAGCGACGCATTGTGAGTTATTTACTAACTCCAGGTTCACCAGGACGCTGAGGCGACGCCAAAGCAACGCTTCAGCGCAGCGCAAAGCCTTAAATAACAGCTGGCTCCCATCCACTCCCATGTTAAAACTGTTAAGACAGGCTCTGATAATATGTTAAAGATGTTAAAAGCATCAGTTCAACAAAGGCTTTCTTCAGTCTGGCGTCAGTCTGGGATCATGTGAAGACACTAGAGACTGTTTAAAACCACAGAACGACTACAGGAAGATCCCCACAATGCTTGGAACAACCCACGTGTCATATATCTTGTAAATCTGATGTGAATTAGTGCTGTTTAAAGCCAAAGGGAGCTCATTGATTCCTCGTGTTTACTGCACCTTGAATGCTCCCTTTACATTGACTGACAATACCATTTGAACAGTACTGTGCAGTATATGAGCCGTGGATCACAATGGATCTGCTCTGGAGTCTGCACACATGAACAGCAGCTGCTCGGGGATCTGTGGATGTCTCTGCTGCTACATTCTGGACTAAACCTCCATATAGGAGAGGACAGCGCCCACTGGAAGGAAGTAAAACTCCGGAGTTGGAGCATGAAGGTGAGCCAAACGACATCAATGAAACGCTTCTCAGTCTCACGCATCAGCTCATCCCCTTCCTGACAGGAGAGGTGCGTCTGTTCCACGATCGCTTGGTTTGTTTTTGATTGAACAGAGGCAGTTTCAGAGTACAATGCAGGAATATGACAAATGCAGAAAAGAAAATGACAATAATTAGTTATTCTGCTTGCATCAACATGCTAAATCTGACCGACTACAAGTAGAACTACTTCATTGAGTGAACCCTCTGACTAGTACCAATTGGTTTAAACAGAAAAGACCATCTGGTGTGGACAGAGTGATCTGGTTTGCTCTGCGTTAGCATTAGCCAAACACCCCCCAAAAACTAGCCGGACTAGCCAACAGGTGGGCTTCACGCAAAGGTGGAGCATTGTGATGCCATGTGATATCACAGTGAATCACGATCCAGACTGTCAAGATGTTTGCAGAACTTTAACATTCACAAAAACCTAAACATTACACATGAGGATAGAAACCCAGAAGAAACGTGTCTTAGTCACTACGGATAAAAGCGTCAATATAAATGAAATGTAATGTAGTGTAAAAAAAATCTCATATGTTTCCTTTGGCATATGCCTAGCTACTGAAAAACTCCAATATCACATGACACAGCCAGACACAGAAGAACTCACAAAAAACAGCTTTCGTGAGTACGACCTGGCACGAGGCTCAAAACCTTTGCATCATTTTACTGGAATGAATGGGACACAATGTATGAGGCATAATTATGCTATCTTAATCCATCCATGCATCATGGGCAGACAAAGACTCAGCGGAGAAGCTATTTAAATTTCAGCTGTAGTTATAGTAGTAGAAGTTGGTGGAGGTGTTGCAGCTTTTATAAAGTATAATGTCGAAGTGGTTGCGAGGTACCACAACTTCCAACATGACCAATACATTCAACAGGCTGCAGGTCATTTCACTTTCTATATTTCTACTTCCTACATGCATAACAATATCCAGTATCCTTTATACCTACTTTCTTTTGGGTTGATCTTTATTGAGAAACCCATGACAACCGAAATGTCAGTGCAAAAGGACAACATTTATAGTTTGGGTCCAAAGTGCTAACCCTTTTCTCTGAACAGAATAAGAGGCGGCAGTATTTTAGAGTGTGACAGTGCCTCTGGCGTGACAGGCTCTGTCTATGGTTCTTTCATGTGCTGCCAGTGGTTCTTGGAGTGTCTGATGTGTTGGCTGCCCGCACTCCCACAGGGTTCGCCCTCATTCCATAATAAAGAGACTGCTCTTCCTGACAGTTCCTCCTATCTTTTTGACATTAAATCTCCCCTCAGCAGAACTATAGTGCCATATACAAAAGCATTTTCCTTCAAAGCTTTACGAAATCAGAAACCCAACAAGGTGCTTCCAAACAGTACATCCCTTAATTTCCTGAAATTGTTTTGCTTTTAGACTTGCGGTACTGACATTATTTCCTGAAATATATGTGAGAATGCAAATGTCATTTGCTCCAGACATTTTTGCGTGACTTTTCCATAAGGGCTAAAAATGCCCAAAGAATGTTTGAGTGAACCCATGCGGGAATACAGCAGGAGAATGTCTGTGTAATTCACAACAAGCGCGTGGATGTGTTGATGTTTCTAACGTGCGATGGGCACAGAACTGAAAAAATACATGGATGAAAAAAAGGAGCCATTCACGTAATGCCAAAAGATGACAATATTCAAGGTTTTTTGTCAATAAGGCCCTACGCTGTTGTTGACGTTTGTAAACAAAAAACGTGATTTCTGCAGAAGGATTAACACACTGCTGATATGAACAGGTCTGACCTAGACAATCTCATGCTGCATTATTCACATGTGAAAGACAGACTAAATCTTCTGGACATTTTCCGGAGATCATGTCTGAAAACTGTGTGTCTGTTCTACCACCTTTGATTTATACTACAAAATAGTGTAGATGCTAGTCCCCAAACTTCTGTCAATTACGAGTTGGACAACAAGCTGCCGTACATTCTAGGCTGCCCTTCCATAAATATATGACTCTGCAAGCAACCTTTTATGACCCATCTGTAACAATGCCAGTCTGTATCAGTTTTTCAGCAAAACATACTCATATGAAAATAATCAAGCCCTTAAGTGGCTGCAGTAAATATGACAGTTTAAAAGTACAGAGGTTTTAATCACAGAAATGTCCCACACATATCACGCTAAGAAGAACACAACAGAGCTTGTAGACATACACAATTAGCTTTGTAGAGGTCTATGTGTTACAACAGCAGTTGGATGTCATGGTTTAATATGATTATTTTATTCAATACGTTGCCACATCTTAATCATCTTTCCTCAATTCAAAGTTTGTGGCCAACGCCAGTGGAACACGAAGGTCTCGAACAGAAAAAAACAACTGACGGAACAAAAGGAAAGTTAACACCCTGTAGGCAGTCCCATCACTTATCACGGATGATTAAGTCCATATGTGTGAGGAAAAAGTCAGGAGTTTGTTTAGCATGTCCCAGGACTGTACTTGGTGTTGCCTCCTCTGACGTACACGCTTCGGCAAAAGATGGGAAAAGTGTGTGTGTCAGCCTCTTACTCATCGTCCCACAGAGCGATAACACACTGTAGATGGCATCTGTGAAAATCAGGCAAAGGGCCTGTTGTTATTGTGACACTACGATTTCTGGAAAAGTTTCTTCTTGAGAAATAGAGTCATGGGAGACTTTGTTAACCCTTTGATACACAACATGGGTCAAAAGTGTTTTAATTTTTCATATCTTTGCAGTGAATACATTTCATCATTCAGTTTTTCAGCCATACCCCAATTAACTTGTTTTTGTTCATCACAAATCCTTATTTAAATTTTTGTTTCACTACCCTTCTAATGCACTACATGGGTGAATAATGACCCTTATTCATTTCCTGTGGTATTTCGTGCATGGTTGAGTATTTATTTCCTATATGTTTGAAATGAATGCCTTTAATCATTTAATATTCTAAGTAGTCATTAAATATCTATTTTTTCAAAACCGTATTCCTTTCTTATTTTACAAAGAATATTATTTCAACATAACTTTTACACGCACGGGTCAAAAATAACCCATAAAGCATATGTATTCACTATAGAACACCTACCATTCATTTCACACAGCTGCTTTTGCACATCAGGTGCATATCAGTCTTATTTTACGATCCATTACTAGTGAGAAAGAGAAATATGTACAATACTAACTAGCTGTTAGCTATCTAGCTTATATTCTGGCTAGCTAACGTTAGCTCGATCAAGAAAATAAAACTTGAAATATAACAGTATATACTGATTGATATGCATTTGAAAATATCCTTTTGATTTTCTTTTTCAGAATGTTTGCATGGCTGGTCGCAATCATTTCAGACTTACTGCTGACATGTTCATAAAGATGCTGTATGAAAACCTGGTCGTGGAAGATTCTGAGTCTGTAATCTCTGATGCTGAGGACCTAGACTTTGTTACACATGATCAAGCTGGAGCTGTGGGTGTGTCTTGGAATCCAGCTCTCCTAAAAGAAGAAGGAAGGACAAGCTATGAAAGAATATAGGAAAGAAACTCCCAGCCATGCATGAAATAACACAGGAAATAAATACAGGTCATTTTTGTCCCTTGTTGCTTGAGAAAGGGTTTGCATAGCTTGTTTATCAAAGGGTTAATGAAAGATTTATGCCCTTGCTTTGATGAATCAAATCTCTCAGAGGCCTGTTGCATAAATCTGGTCTGAAACAACTGCAAACTGTGTCATCAGTCACATAGGATCCAGGTCTGGGATGGGCTGGATAACCGGTTATGACTCAGTCTATGTTTTATTGTAAATCCTAATGATTGTCTGTACTTTTTATTCATGGATTTCTAAAAGAGAAAAAGTTAAAAATGGGTAAAAAATATATCTGTGTAATAACTCCAGAAATGTCAGTCTGTTATCTCGAGGATTGTTTATCTTTTCAACTTCACATGAATGCCAACTGGCATGTGTATTGTTAAGGGCCCAAAGAAGTGTCGGACGACAATCTCCCGCTCTGGCTTTTGTGTAGTGAGTTGAGCTTAACTAAACTTAACTTTGTGGTACAGGCCAAGCTAAGTAAGGAATAATATGCAAGCAGGACAATAAATCATGTTTGTTATTCCAATTTTGATGACAAAGGTCTGCAAAATCTAAAACAAAGTCGTTTTTTTTTACCTAAACCACCTCAACTACCTCAAGTGAAAATGATTCAATGTCATATTTTGTTGTGTAATTTGATGAACTTGTTGCATTATCCTTCTGCACCTACAACAATGTGAATATTGTTTTTAGTGAATAACACTTATAAAAAAGATTGGTAATAAAGATGCAAATTTTAAATGAAGATTTTTTTTTTAGGTATGTTTTACAGTGTTATTTATTTAATGATTGGATATAATTAACAGGAATGTGATGATATACGTTTTTTTTCCATAAACCACTTCAAGCCAAAAAGCATCAGCTTCTTGTTAAATCTTGTTTTGTTTCTAAAGCGTTTTCCCTCCGATCAGTGAATTAAGTAAATAATTTGAACGGCTCAGGGGGGAAATAAGAAGGTGTGTCTGACATGCCCGCAGAGGTCATATAACAAACACAATGATGTCATGGGAAGTAGCGTCTTCACAGCACTCAGTTTCCTATTCATCTGAACAGCTGAGCTACTTTGGGGAGCTGAAACTTTCCTGCCCGAGTCTCATAAACCCACAAAACTCCCAAACCGTTTCCATTGTCTGTTCCACCTCTTCACGTGCAGTCTGTAACAAATCTTTATAATTAAGTTATTGTTGCTGTCAGCAGGAGTAAGGTCCACACGCTAAGTAGGACCTGCTCTGGTCAGAGGTTTGTGATAATTCTTCATATTTCCACATGTATCTGAGAAAGTATGACATTAAACATTCCATACATCTGTTTTCAACGAGTTTCAGTTACAACATGAAGCTTTGCTCATCTAATTAAAGTTAGGGCCTCGTCTTATAAACTCAAATCAAGGTAGCTATCACTTATTAAATGTTTTGTATAGATGTAATCTCAGATTTCCTGGTCATGAGAACCCTGATACATTATGTTGTTGTGGATATAGATTGTTTGGACACATGCAGCTCTGTGGACAACAATATAGATCTGCTTTCAGACTGCAGTGAATTTCAGATAACCTCCTGAAATTTTCCAGAGGGGTTGTAAGTGAGAATGTGAAATGTCCAAGTCAAAAGTCTGGATAATTTTTAAATGAGCCCATGAGACTGAAGGATTTACTGCACCTGAAGTTGATGACATTTCTAATATGCGACCTACACTTTCCGGACATTACCTTTTACATATGAGGAACCAGCAGGAGATACTCTGGGTCAGGCGCACCCACAACAACAGGATAATGTCCAAATGATTCAGGCTATATGAAAGGCCAAAGGCTACATCCTTCTAGTGTTGCAGTGGTGATATCAACGGATGATGTCAATGATGGAAACCCGACTCTGAACTATAAACCAAGACCCGAGCTGTAGTTATCCCCACTGGGGATCCTGTTAACCCCTTACATGAAGTATAAGTCCGGCTTTAGTCCTGTCACGGTTGATTTTTCTTCCGAAACTGGTTTTATGCTTGAAAAGTGTTGAACAACACACGCTTGTCTTCCCTAAACCAAAACATGTGACTTCATGCAGCCTTTTCCTCACATAGATGAGAAAACATCATATATGAGCCACGTGATCACACATCTTGAATCTATTGGACATTTTCAGTAACGGTGCAAATGAACAAATGTGAAAATGTAGTTTCGTTGTATAACACAAACCAGCAGGCCACTACCCAGTCTCCCCCTCCCTCCCGTGTGTAAACAGCGTCAGTGTGAGCCCCAGAGGGGGGAGGTGTGTTTGGATGAGACCTCGGGGTGCTTCTGTGGTGTTTATCAGCTGTGGACATTCCTCTGAGTGCTGCATGGGGAAGGAGCACACAAGCTGCTGCGATGACGTACAGGAGACAATGGTGCGGAGTCAGTTCTCCGGCCCCCTGCTGATTCAAACTGGGTGTGAATGTGGGCCGCAGCACAAAAGAGCCGAGGCATTTAAACTGAGACAAAGCTGGAAGGGAAGGCCCAGAGAAAAACATGTGCCATTAATCTGTGAGATATATGGTCCTCCTATTCACCAGAGGGGACTGAATCATTTGCACTTAATCAAACTGGTTTAAAATGTGGATTTGTGGTTTGGAAGCTTGTTGAGTTTGTGTCATAGGGAGGATTTGATATTTTGTAATGATTGTTTTGGCTGTGAAGCATGCTGCTAAATCACCTCTATTCATCCAGTATTAACCCAGGCATCACACATCACTTATTTGAATGAGGCATTCATAATTGGAATAAAATTGAGAAATTAGCGGTTACTTGTTTTTTGTTATGGTCGGATCAAGTCATTTTAGATGACACCAAAAGACGATGGCAAAAGTTATTATACGTATTGATTCAACAGTTTATAACTCCTGGACCATAACTGCTCATTCCAATAAATACATTTTGTATATTGCAATTTATTGAACCTCAGTTCAATCAAAAGTATAGAACTTAATTCAACATAAATCATATGTGTAACTATTCAATCAATCAATAATTTAATAATCATAATATTTGTTTTGTCCATATTCACAAGTTACGATTCGCCTAAAAGTGCTAAAAATGGTGCGACATCCTCTGCCCCTAACCCTCGACAAGAGTGAGAAAACAACAGAGAGCCACAGTGGAAGTGTGAGAGGACTCCCAGGACGGAGAGAAGTGCATCAGAAAATAATTGGAAGTTATGCAGGAAGTTGTTGAATGGAGTGAGAACGTTGAAAGACGGTGAGTGTGCCTGTGGCTTGGTGCGGGCAAAATCATCATAACAAACAAATGAATGACAATTATCACACTTTCATGTCCGGGACACACAAGCCGGCTTTCACTTTTGATTTTTACCACAAATAAAACTGAAGCAATGATAGATAGAGAGAATGATAGATATGATAAATAGATAAATATATAGATAGATAGATAGATAGATAGATAGATAGACAGATAGACAGACAGATAGATAGATAGATAGATAGATAGATAGATAGATAGATAGATAGATAGATAGATAGACAGACAGACAGACAGACAGACAGACAGACAGACAGACAGACAGACAGACAGACAGACAGACAGACAGACAGACAGACAGACAGACAGACAGACAGATAGACAGATAGATAGATAGATAGATAGATAGATAGATAGATAGATAGATAGATAGATAGATAGATAGATAGATAGATAGATAGATAGATAGATATACAGTCAGAGAGACAGACAGAGAGTTAGATGAAAAGATAGATAGTTCATGCAGACTGGTGGCGGGTCCTTGGCGAGAGGAAACCATGAGTTCTGGGAGGAGCAGGTTCCCACACCCAGAAGAAGAGAGGCACATGGCTCTAACACAAACAGTCCGACACTCAGGAAGGAAAGGGCTCTCTTTGGGCCTTTATTTATCAGATCTGCAAGATCCTCGGCCCGTCCATCACACACTGCTGTCCGGGAGGTGGAGACCCCACCCAGCCTCTTCTTGTTCTTCTTCATGTATGTCAGATCCACAGGGCTGGAGAACAGAATAGAGACAGAAACTTCACCCGATGTTGCCCTCTAGCTTTATCTGTTTTTCTTCTGTGCCTAGTTTGAGAATTCACCTTGTTGACACTTGCAAGACATTTCTTGGAAAACATTTCTCCCCCAGTTGTTTCAGTTAGAAATGTTGTGTAATGTATCTGTCCCTCAGACTCATAGGATTTCTGTTAACTTTTCATCTTGTGGAAACTTGTAGGAGGCTCTATCGGATTGTTTTCAAATGATCTGTCTTGGGAGATTCGAAAATATTTAAAGTCGGAGATGGAAAAAAAGTGAAGCCAAGTGTCTTTATCGCCCCCTGGGGGCTGGCTGGAGTGTAGTCATGATTCTAGACTCCTCAGAAGGAGCATGGACAAAACTAAAAAGTAAACAAAATATCCCTCACAACTAAACCTTTGTTCTTTTTTGTTGATATCAAAAGAGGGTGAAACGTCATAATAGATAACTGAGACTAGGGACTGGTTTGTATTGTCGGGACTTCAACACTGCAGCTCCCAATGATCACGACTGCTCAGCCTCTGGTCCCACAAGAATAAGAAGGCAGTGTTTGTATCCAGGTTATTTTGGCTTGATTTTTGCACAGTGGGAGGAAGTGGAGACGTGTGGTCCATGTTCATTCAGTCTCTATGGTACAGACTGAAGTATCAGTTGTTAATGCCTTTGATTTGTTTTCGTGTTATGACATATTTGAATTAATGTTTTCAATGTAAAAACGTTTTCCATCCACTTTCTTGGTTGTTTTGCAGAGAAGAAGAAGAACCTGACTGCATTTTCTCGCTCAAACCGAGTTTTAATTTGTTTTCTTTTAAACAAGTGGAACGAGTACTTCCACAGTAGCAGCCGTTAGTTCCAAACAAACAAAGTTCTGAGCGTCCCTCAGCTGTCTCCTGGTTGTGTAACAGCACCTCCTTGCTGACCTCATGGAACATCTCTGCCGTAACTCAAACAGTCTGAAGACACAAAGGAGATGGAGGATCCCGTTAACCATGACCACTGCCCCGTAACCCTCCTCACCCCTCCTCAGCCCTCCTCAGCCCTCCTCACCGCCCTCTACCCTGCATAGGCTGGTTCAGATTGAAATAAATATTCCCCTATCGATATCTATGGACCCCTGTAGTTTTATGGGAACGTTCACTGAATGTGACCAGAGACTAGTATTTCTAGGAAATCTTGTTTGGAAGTTTAATGTTTTCAACCTCATGGGGGCGCTGAAGACAAGAAGTTGCAAAGAAAAATATGCAGGAGGTTGTCAAATGGAAGTAGAACGTTGAATACAAGAAAACCTGAACACCTGAAAGTCTGAACCAAGCTTCATCAACTTTGTTTGCAATGTTTAAATTTGATCTGCTTAGTTTAGGCTTCACTTTTTAATTTAGGGAACATTAACTTGTGTACGTCCTGTCGTTATCACCTACGTGGGTATTGATTTGATTGGTTGGACATCGATTGGTTTGTGGACGTGCGTCTCTGACGTCAGCATGTTGTCAGCTGGACAGGTAGTGTTCTTTCTGTTTGAATGAAGGAAATTAATGAACCGGTTTGTTTGGTTCATTTGGTTGCCACAGTAGCCTAATAGCATGAAGGTTTTACTATCAGCAAAATGAATGTCTCCATTGTTAACATCAGAGGTGAAGACAACAGGCAATCCTGCAATCCTCTTCTTTATCTTCTGTCCGACTGCAAATGATCCAAAACACAATTCACTTTGATCTGGACAGATTCCACCTCTTCCGGTCTGGACCACGGCCCAAGGCACCTTTCACACATGTTGTTTTGGTTCAGACTAAACTGAAACATCTGAAGGTCCAGACCAAACAATGTGGTTGTGAAAGAGTTTATTTTATTAAGTCAGGTCTATTTGCGAAAAGTGTTACTTTTTGCATTTATTTAATATAAATTGTGTATCAGCATCAAAGTATGACAGCACTTGTTGAGGACACGTTATGAAACCATATCTCTACACGGGTCATTTATCAGTCAGTCAGCATCCTCCAGGCTCAAAGAGAAAGATGAGATCTCAGTGTGAGTTCACAGTGGGGCACCGGAGCTTGTTTCTTGCTCCTCATTTGTTTTGGATGGTTGATGGTGGGAGAGCAGAGGTTGAGCTCAGGATGCCTCTGATCCACCGCGGACAGACTGAGCTTCACACTGTGAAAACGAGCAAACAGCATGTTGAGGCTTCATGCCTGGGAGACAGGGGGAGAACAGACTCTTAACATTCTCAGCTCTCAGCCACAAACAGCTGAAGTCCTCCTGCACGATTTGTCAACATATCCTCCCACATCACTCCCTGCCTCTGTCTCTGTCCCCCTGGTCCCAGTCGGGCTGCCGGACTCACTGGCACCAGAGCCTGGCGCTGGGGAAGATCTATATCTCCAAGATATGAGCAGGAGAAACTCCACCCTAGAAGCCTGGTGTGCACACACACACACACACACACACACACAATCACACACACACAATCACACACACACACACAAAAACACCCACTCGCACAGACAAACCTAATACATCCTCTGAGCCAATCATTCCCTGACGCCACAACAACACAAACATTCCCAGGACAGAAACACTTCTCCTCCGACCTGCTGCCGTTTTTAGAGCTTTAAATCAAACACATCTTTTCTTTGTTCATAACAAAATTATTGTTTCTCTGATGACTTGTTTTTTTGGATTGATTGATTTAAAGAAAATCTTTATTGTGGACATCATACCATATATACAATAATAACACACTCTGCCAACTTTATTTATTAAATACAATTTTCTGAGGAAAAAGCCATCTTAACCCCCAAAAATATTATTGCAATGTGCTCTGACAAAGTGTAGATACAGTGCAAACATTGATGAGATAAAAAAAACAGCACAAAGACACATACAGACAAAATAAAGTTACACAAACAATAAGATTCTGATTTATTAAAAGCGTCTTATAAATAATACTTATGGTATGGTAATAATTCATGGATCTTGATGGAAACAAACAAAACTGATAACACATGCGTGTGTGTCATTTTCATATATCATATGAGTTATCATAAGTTAACAATTTGCATGGATCATTTGAAGTAGCTCCAACTCAGCCATTATCGAGGAACTCAAAAGACAGTGTTTACGTTGGTCAAACACAAATAGAACGATCATAATAGATTTTTCCTCTAAAAGCTTTATGTAGCTCAGCCATCTTAATTTTAATGAAAAGTGTTTGTTAATATTAAGCCGTATAATGTCACCTTCTTTATATCACTTATACAACTAAAGTTATTTCACTTCAGTAAAGAAATACTAGAGCAATTCCTTCTGATGGAACAATTTAATTTAAAATCAATGGAAATATCTTTTAAAATTCTTCAAATAAGTTTTCAGTTCTGTTCTGAGTTTGATGGTGTATATCTGCCTCAGTAGCAGGGCACATCCTCTGGGTACACACTGGTATTACGGGACTCCTGTTCCATTGTGATTCTAATGCTGGATGGTCATTACTGATGTGATGGTCTGTATTACTTCATTGATGATGTCCTGCACCATCCTGATCCTGGCATATGTAGGTCAGAATCAGTGTCAGGGTAGTCCTCATAATTAAAACAGCTGAAAGGCTGATTTGCCTTTATCCTTATTTAGCTTAATACTAATTATATTTCCATAGGCGGAGGATTCAATTAAACTGAAATTGGCATATAAATGAAACACCCATGAATCAATTGAACTATATGTGACCCGCATCAGCTTTAAAACACAAAAAAACTCAAACTGTTCTTCAGGCTCTTCAGGCTGACCACCAGGGGGAAGCATTTGGCCCTTCAACAAGACACATGAGGACCTTGAATCGTGTATTAATTTCGCTGCAGAATGTTGCTAAAAACATAAAGTGTTATTTAGAGAAAATATTGTATTGCAGGATCCTTTATTAACAGATTTGAGAGCGTAATGTACCATAAAACATATTTTTTGCCGTTTTGCCAGTTTCTTCATGTGTAGTGTATCAAAAACATTCTATTCAATATGAGCAACCTTATATTCATGAATAATATGAAGCCTTTATTATCCATGAGCCACAGAAATATAAATAGTTTGAAATTTAATACAGATTTATAGAATAAAAGTCCATATAATACACATGCATTTGGAAATATTAACAATTTCAAAATGGAAATAATGTCTTTACAACGTCAGCAGCACCTGGATCTGTGACGCACAGAGGTCATCTTCAATTCTCAGCCCCCCTTGCCCAACTCACACACACACACATGCACACACTCACACAATCACACACGCACGGCACCACCGTCATCATCAGCTCACATCTGTGCGAAGGTCGCTGAGGGTCGGGGTCGAGTGTTTTGCCTCTGACATCAGCTTCCTACATACAGAGGGATTACAGGCCTGAGCGAGGTCAATCTGTGCTCTGCTGATATAACGCACACATCTGCTCGGCCACTGATTCCTACCAGGAGGCAGGAAACATCACATGTGTCAGAGTTTGCTCTGCAGCAGATTAGTGCTGGATTTCGCGTTCTCCCTGTTTGTGTTACCAGAACATTTTCGTTGAGAGAAAAAAGATAATCCACTGTGCTGCCTCACTGTTTCTGTTTTCCTGTCCTGGAGCTCTTTTAGTTTTGCTATGATTGTCAGAATTAAACATAGAATATAATAGACTAGGATGATTGCAGAGATTGTACAAGGCTCTGAAAACCCTTCAAAATGCATCAGCTTAGTTAGGGCATCATCCCAAACTAATTTTATGTGCACAAACTTTGTGCAAACTCACGAATCTGCATTTTAAATTCATTCGTCGTGAACCTGCAGCTTCCAAATATTTACATTAATGTATCATCTCGTCTTCAGCTCAGGGTCGGGTCTCTCCGGCTTCTGCGGTGACTGACGTGTACTGGCAGCAGTTGATACACAAATTTACAAATGTTTGTTGGACGGGGTTTTATCTGCCATCATCAGAGGCCTGAGCTGCGGAGCCAGGTCTCTGGAGAGACAAGGCTTATCATCCCTATAAATAACACTGATTGGATCAGCTTGGTCTCTGACAGACATCACAGCACACTCTGTAAACTTCCTTCTCCCAGTTTGCCTTGCAGGTTTCTTCTTTTCCAACCGCAACAGGCTTTTTTGTCCAAATGAATCCAGCACACTTAAGGATGTGTCCACCTGCCTCCCACCCTTCTCTACAGCGCCTCCCTTCCTCAACCCCTGTTCCCTGCTCTCCACAGCTCCTTTCCCCAGCTGACGTCGCCCTTTCTCCACCACTGAAGCCGTCTGTCTCTCCCTGCCTTTCCTTGGGAGAAGACGCATCAGTCATCTCTTCTGCCTGCTCCCACACACTGTCCCTGCCCAGAGCGACAGGCAGTAAAGCAACGCTGCAGTCAGCCTCTCTACAGAACCCACTCATATGCAGCTCCCCATCACCCTCCTGGTGAAGCCTTACCTGGGCACAATATCATGCAGTTTGCAGTAACAGGGCTAAAGATGCAGACACAGGTTCAAGAGTGAGAGAGGAAACACTATTATATAATTCGTTCCTAAATCAACCTCATGTAAAATGTGTGTCTGGTTGGTGCGGTAAGGTAATGGTTCCAAATCTTTTCATCTTATGAGCCCAAAATGAAGCCATAGTTACCATCTGGCACCAGTCAGATACGTGTGTTATTGAAGGTCAACCAAAGAGCGATTTAGAATGCAATAGAAAGCTTTATTGTCATGCACAAACTTGTTCAACAAAATTTGGTGTGCAGCACCTAAAAAACAATACTTGCATTAACACATTCCTGCAAACACATTTGTCCCATCCCTTTGAGGGAGGTGGAAGAACCCAGTACATTTACCCATACTAATTAATTATTGACTTAAGTCATTTAATTAAAGAGTTCAAACAATACAAATATGGTTACATATAAACACTGTATTTAATGCACATGGGCCGACCAGTTAACATTACTTCTAACTAACTATTCAAATCATATCATTAACTCTTTTCTACTGACCAAACACAACTATGTAAGGACCTTTGTATCAGAGCTATATACAGTAAAGTGTATTATGTTGTTGTCAATGATGATGGGCATCTGGTATTTACACTTATAAAAGAAAACAATACGATCTTTCTTTTTCTATTTCCTTTATTATTCCAACTTCTAAAAACAAATAGACCAAAACCTACAGTTGCGTTCTTGTGATCTCAAAATGTGAGCTACATTTCTGATACAATGTCTAAGAATTTGTCTTTAAAATTAAACCTTTAAAAAAATACATAGTTTCTGAAGCAACAAAACAAGATAAACAAAACAATGGCCATCTCAGTAATGTAGACATTTAAAACAGAACAAGAACGGTGACACACATAAGACTTGTGGTTTCAGGTTAGAAAAAGTGGCCTGGTCCTTCACGCACTCTGTGTGTGAGGAGGCTGAATCATTGCGTCTCTGATGTCCAAGATATGGATGACCTCCTGGGGGAAAAAAAGCAGTACAATAATGAATTTATGACCAACAATTTAAAATAATGTGTACACTAGATCTTTTGTTGTTATCTCTAACCCTCCACATCTTTGGACTCATAGTGATAATGCACTGGTTACAGCCTCATGGATCCTCCAGCTTCCGCCTTTCCCTCCACCTCCACTACAGGTGCTGAAACACAAAGACACACAATGTAGCCTGAGACTTTTTCTTTCCCATTCCCTTGAATTCCCTTGAGATGTTCCTGTTTCCTATTCCCCAGCCGGAATACAACTAAAAGTCACATCCTCTCACCGATGCAAGGCATTTCGTCATCCACATATATCCGTGCAAAACCTTCCTGAAACGTGACAATGCTGTCACTAGAGGGCAGACAAGCAATTTTCCCTAGCTGTCAGAAAATATGAACACGAGGCAGTAAGAAGTAAGTGTATCTTTACCTGTTTGCAAAAGGACAGTTACATGCAGGTAAGTGGAGCAAGGCTACCTGAGTGGGAATTATCTTTTTGGCATCTTTGGTAGAAGCCTTAGTTGGCCATAATCTCCTTTGCTTTGGAGGAGGTAGTTCTGCATGGAACGAGCCCCTCCTAATGAAAGAAACAATAAAATAGATTATCAAAAAACTAAATTTACCGCAGGGCAGTTGTATGCCTCCGCCAACCGGTGCAGTCTGCACATTTCTTCACTTTTTGTCCCTTCCAGATTCATATCATTTCAATGTGGCCTTCACCTTTGACCCCCGAAATCAAATCAAATCATCTTTGAGTCCAAGTGACAACTGATCAAAGGTGAAGAATTGTCCCTCGATATGAAATTCAAATATCCAACATGTTTCTCAGGCCACTGTGACCTTGAACTTTGACCACCAGATTCTAATCAGGTCATCCATGAATCCAAGTGAATTGTGCCAGATTCAATGAAACTCCCTATGGGCAGTCCTTATATATGTTTTTTCGCAGGAACGTGAAGTCACTGTGACCTTGACCTTTCACCCTCAGGCCCCACTCCGGCTGCCAAAATCAAATCAGTTCCTTGAGTCCACGTGCGTTTTTGTGCCAAATGTATAAAAGGTTCCTTAAATTCATTCCCACAAGCAAAAAGAGTATGGCGTGAGGCTACAGTGACCTTGACCTTAGACCACCTAAGTCTGTTGCAAGTGAATGTTTGTAGCAGATTTTTAACTTGACCTTTGACCTTTGACCACAAAAATGGAATCAGTTCATCCTGAATATTTTGGTCGAACGGGACAGATGGACAAATGGACAACAACGGAAAAATAAAATTGTGTCTGGTTAAATGGTGTTTAAATACAATATGATATGATTGGGCCTTTCATCATAAAGTGCTTGTACATAATATGTTGAGGCACTCACATGTAGTGGAAGGTGGGTGCGGTCTTGAAACAGCACTCTGCTCTCCTGGCCAATGTGTGCCAAGCATCCGGTTTCAGCTGGCATTGAGCTGTGCCCCAGTTCTCCTCGTCTTCTAGTTGGTGGAGATCCATGAAGGAAAACTGTCAGAGAAGCAGAGACATTTCCACTGTTACATAAGATGCACTGGCGCTTGCATTACAAAACAACAGCTTTGAGATTTTAGACGTAAGGACACAATGGGATTTAGGAATGCATACTTAAGGCTTATTTATCCAAAAGGATGTGAACACCTGTAAGATAGAGAGTGACAGCAATTCTAGCCATTCATGGATATGCTGTTAGAATGGGTGACACAAGTAGAGGGAGATATACTGGGATGCTGTGGGACACATCGTCAGACTTGGGGACATGTGACATTCATGTTATTCATTAAATGAACAGATATGGCTGCTGTGAAATTTGCTTCTAAGGGTGATTGAGGTGAAAGGGATCTATTGGCAGACGTTGAATATAAAATAATCATAGTGATGTTTTCACTAGTGTTTAATCATCTAAATTATATTAATTGTCATTTCTACGAGGAGAAACAACCTAAGCACTTAATATGACTGTCTGATGAATCTAGGTTGTTAGTTTGAATTGTTTACTTATTTCTAGCTCTTATAACTGATGTGTTACAGTTGAATGTCCACACATCTTAGATACACTCTTCTTTTGGCTAATTTGGCCTCCTCGTCTTTTCACCCTCTGCAGCAGTCATCCGTCCCACTACATGGACACTCAGACATTCTGGTTAAAGGAAACTTCCCTCAGTTGTGCATGTGTGAAACGTTTCATGCAACAAGACATATTGTGCAAACTCAGTAAATGTACTCACAAGATGCATAGCCATAGCGATGGGATCAAAAGCGGTGCAACCAGCAGACATTTGGCTGGCTTTCTCCTTCCCCAGGTCGGTGGCCACCAGGGGGAGCTGGGCGTTGGGAGCCACTTCCCTCAGGTGTGGAACTGCTAAAGATCACAGCAGATTCAAAGTCAATGAGCTGCAGCACTGCATGCTGATATTGATAATGTTGTAATTTGTATGTGGATTGTTACTCTGGATACTACAAATGCAAAATCAAATTTTTTATAAAGAGCAATTGAAAAAATCCCCAATTTTCCATGAACAGTGAGTGAACATCAGAGCACCCAGTGTAAACGCATGGGGAAATATATAGTTTCCATGTACATATTTTCAGATTGATATAATGTCACTGTGGCCTTTACCTTTGGCCTCTGAAATCCCATCACTTCATCTTTGAGTTCAAGTGACAACTGAACAAAAGTTGAAGAGATTTTAACATTCAATGGGCCAAAATCAGTGAGTCAAAGTGAACATAATTGCCAAACTTGAAAGAATTCCCTTGAGATGACATTCACATGGCAAGCTACGTGTTTTGAAAGGTCACAGTAACCTTGACCTTTGACCACCCAATTCTAATCAAGTCATCCTTGAGTCCAAGTGAGTTGTGGCAGATGTAATGAAAAAACACAATGCCTCTGGCCACCACTGTGTAGTACATGCTGTGTAATGGTGGCCCTAAGGCAAACTTTGACACATTCACCTAATTGGATGCACGACTCTAGTGTCTGTCGATGCTTGACTAAAGGCACAGACACGTTCAAAACAACACAGAACTCCAGAGCATTCACATGGGGGGTTGTGCAAGAGGCAGGATGTAACACAATAAATCTGCTGCAGAGATCGTGTGTTATGTTTACAGAACAATGACACTGACGTCTGACCCATCACCAAAAGCTCTTGACATCTGTGTCTTCTACGTGTGGCACCACCCTGGAAAAAACTTGCTAAAGAAACACTTCTTCACACTGGCTTTCAATTCGAATTTAGTTTGGGACCTTCATTACATCTATTACTGTGCTATATAAATTCTCAAATATTCATAATGTTAAAAATGTTATTGCTTTTGTATTTTCTATTCATCCTTTCATATTTGAATGATCTTTCATTTCCCTTTTCTAAGCCTGGTTGATTTAAACCTGCTTTATAAACTAACTTTGACATGTCTTTATGAACACATGCAAATACATATATACAGACAGAACCAACATTGGACTTTGATTGTCCCGACCTGTTAGTCTTACTCACGCTGCAGGTTGTTGATGAGGTCTCTGAACCGGCTCTGTACCTTTATCCTGGGAGCCAGGTCCTTGTCTTGCAGGTCAATGGAGACGCTGACCCCCCTCTTACATTTCGGTCGGCCCACTTTCCTGCGGCAGCCAGCGGGGCTGGCAGCGTGGTCCATGACGCCTCCTCTGGCTCTCTTCATGTTCCCTCTGTGACGAGCTGAACGTGGTGCTGAGCGGGAAACACGTTGCTGCAAAACACGTCTGATAAAAACAAGCTGTGACTCTGTTAGCAAAAGTTACAGCTATTAACTACAGACACAAGCTGATCCTGGATGGTGTTTTCAAATTGTCGGACATTGTTTTGAGACGTGTAACAAGAAAACTGAAGGTTTACTTCACATTTAGCCAAAGATGCTATAAGATATAAACACTTTACTTTGGCTGCTTTACAAGGTGCCCAGTGTAACAAGATTAAACCAAAGTAGATTAGTGCAATCTGATGAATCTGATGCTTTAGAATTACCAGTGTTGTCCTGTAAATGCTAACCACAACCTGTGTTAGCTAACCATTTCGTTGAGTCAGGGTTAGCTAGCGCTAGCTGTGCAGCTAACGTTTCATTAGATCTACAACCAAACACTGACTTAAAACTGTATCAATGAACTGTTAGCTAACATTCATACCGCATAGACTGTTAAATATGAAAATAGATCAAGTCAAATCCAAAGCTAATTTCTACTGAGCCACTGGAAAAGGACAAAAGTTTACCTTCTGTTTTCTTGATCCTGTATCTGTGGTCCGTGCTAGCGTTAGCCGTTGTTAGCTATGAAAAGTTAAGCTAGTAAAAATAAAGTCACAGTGTTTTAGATGTCCCTCTATCCACCGTCTGATTGTCTCTGAAGTCTTTTGAATTATGTTATCAGCACATTTTCATCTGGAGGGAAAAAGGTATTGATGTTTTGTCAGGATTTCAGTTTCAGTTTTTTTGCCTTGTAACATATCATAGACTATATTGAATGCAGAGATTGCACAAGGCCGTTAGTGCATCCTCACAAAGTCATACAGTCAAATAACTAGTTAAAGGGGTAGACCAATACAGATAAAATGGATAGAACTTTGTTAAATAATACAAATAAAATACAATAAAAAGCGCGTTTTCAATCTGGTTATAAAAACTACCATTAATTCAATATTCCTAAAACCATCTAGCAGTTGGTGATGAAATGTGAATATAAAAGGTGCACAGAGCACCAGAATTTGTCTGTAGGAGTACTTCTGTACAAAGACAAATTGTTTTGCAACTGAATTAGTTTTTTTAAATATATAATAAAGACCGATGTTGAAACATAAAATGAGTATTTCAACCTGATGTCAAACATTTCAGGAGAAAGTTGGACATATTTGAAAACTACTAAAGAAACATTTAACATTCAAATCAGGGTTAAAAATGAAACCTGAATGTTGGATCTTTGTTTCATACAACAGATTAAAAATGTTTGACAGATTACCATGAAACTTAGTGCAATTTGACTCTGAGATTGTGACCTTTAGCATTTTCACTGATTTCAGTGATGACAAAAGCATGTTTAAAGGACATATATGTATGTGTGTGTAACTTGGTACACAACCAAATACAAATCTAGTATCTAGTGAATTTAAATGTGGTTTCCTGGGGGGACTGTTCGGAGTTATGAACTCTACTGAGTGACATATTCAAGTCTTCATTTTTTACAGATTTTTGCAGTTTGTAAATAGTTAACTTCAAAGAAAAACATGAATGGTTTTGATTAATACATATATATATATTTTTTTTTTATATTTGTCTCAAAGCCTTTTCAGAATCAGAGCCTTGATTTTGGAATCTTGCGAAAAGCTTTTCACAATACGTAACGATTTTAAAAGGGGGCGAGAATACTCGGAAAACATTGAATCCATGATAAAAGTTTCTATACTTCTCAGGTCTGATTGAGTTATAAGAGGTTTATATGTGTTCGGTCTTCCCTCTCTTTCTGGAAGAGTTGGGTCAAGGTTCGGTCAGAGTTCCAGCTCTGATCCCCCTCATTGCTAACTGCTGCCCTCTGCTGTTCATCTGTTCAATCCATCTCAATCACCTACCCCACGGTAGCCTTTAAGAAAAGGACTTGTTGAAGAACATGCATCTTTTTATCCCATACCCACTCTGTGCCCACCTAAACGCAGTCATACGCCTGAATACATGGCTTGTATTGCCACGCATCAAGCAAACAGAGATTAAAAACCTGAGGAGTTAGTCGTCCACTGTGATAATCCCGCCTATGATTCCCTGGAAGCCTGCCGCCAGGATTCTGCCGCACAGAGGACAGAGACTGCTGTAATCTGGTTGGATCGCATGTTCAACAAAACATATGAGATCATATATTTTTTTGGGAAAAAATGTCATTTGCGTTGTCATGTGGTTAATTAAGTCCTCTGTTAACATGTTAGCATTTTTAGCCATCCTCTGCCGCTTGTATTTAGCCAGATGGCTTCCCCCTTCAATCCCCACTCACAATCAAGATTAGGATTACACTACGAACACACAGATACACACACAAACACACACACACACGGAAATGCACTCAAATACGTAAAAAACATGCAGTAATTAATGTTCACTTGCTCGCAGATGACATAACAAAGAGTCTGTCACATTTGCAGAGTTACAGCTAAAGCTTAAGTTATTAAAGTGATCCATCAATCGCAGAAAATTCAGGCTGGAGGAGTGACGTGGATTAAAGTATTTTTACCGCAAAGCCACGTATACACGGTGCTCATCTGAAACAGAGAGGTGGGAGACGGGAGCGAGGCGGAGAGGATGAAGGGAGGGTGGGGGGAGGACAGTAGAGCGAGACAGATTGAAGAGGATAGAGAGGGAGAAAGCCCTGCTTCCACTAGGCTTGTTTAGATTTTCTCGGACGGCCGCTGATACCTTCTGCCTTCGCTGAAGAACAAGCACCTCTTGTTCTTGTTCTTCAAGGCCTCTGGGCCTCCCAGCATGAAGCAGGCACCATGGGTTTTCTGGGAAACTTCCAGGAGATCGACCCTGTCACTTTGAACCTTTGCATTCTCATCGCCAGCTACGTTATCTTGCTCTTGGTCTTCCTGATATCATGTATCATGTACGACTGCCGGGGCAAAGATCCAACCAAGGAGTACGCCCCGGACCCGCAGCCAACCCAGTCTCCCATCAGGCTGGTGGTGATGCAGAACTCTCCAGCCCCAGTGGGACGGTGGGACACGACCAACATGATCACAACCTTTCACGAGCCCACGCACTCTGACTTCAGGGAGAAGAAGAGCACGATGGTTTGACCGAGGCCGACAAGATTCAACCGTTGTATATACCGGACACTTTTTTTGTACATACTTTTCTTTTTACACTTTTTCACCACCCGGACGATGCGAGGATTGAAAGTACACACGACCAGTCTTGGACGGTAAGGGACGGGGACATGTGTTGATGTGTGTATCTGCTGTGTGTATACATGTGAAATCCCTCTTTATGTCGAGTTTCTCAAGCCAAAGGCTGCCGTCTGCTCTGGAGAGGTTCGATTAAGGTTCGAGTTTGGATTTCATACAGAGAATTGTCATAGAGGGTAAACAAGGTGACGTATTGTCTTTAGACTTAAAATGAGCCTTTTCAAAAACAAACCAGTGCCTTTGTTGCACCTTGTTCTCTCTGGACTTTGTTCCACATCTACATGCAGATAAAACTATTATCTCTACTTTAACTACTCTTTCCAAGTGACTGATGGATGAATCCTGCTTCTGAGAAATGTGCAATAAATGGACCTCATTCGTAAAATCAGCCCACAGCATTCTCTGTAAAGTTTCTGAAGATCAGCCATGGGGAAGACGTAAAGACATCACGTAATGGAAACAATTTGATCCTAAATGGCTAAAACGTTGTCTAGTTGTATGCTTAACTTTGACATTATTGCCATTTTAGTACAGATGGGACTTTAACTACTCTTTCGATATCAAAGGTGCATTGCTCTTGATTGGAGGCCATTCAGGGATTAATTAAGTCTGGACACACTTAACCTCTTACACGACTCGAGAAAGTGCGATCTGCATGGATATGGTTGTCAAAGTGGCTGATGGATGAGTGAAAGGACTTCCTACGATCAAGGTCCTGACCCGCCACGTCTCGATTCTTAATCTTAGACGATCGTCCCGGCCCAAAGCGGGAGAGGGTTAACCCTTTGGTCAGGTTAGTTTCCCACTTACCAGCCAGCTTTAGCTAAAAACGTTGCTTGTCTGTCAGCTTTTCTTCAAGGTGAAGAATAGATAACCCACATAAATAAATGCTTGAATGCTCAAAGGGTTGTCCCTATTCCCTCTTCTTGCACATGTCACTCAAAGTGCACATATATATGATGCATCAAATCTGTAGAAACATGAAAACAAAGTTTGTGTAAACAACAGTGAATTTGTATTACCGGAAGTTGCTTTTGTGTTGATAGTGTACAATAAATTAACTGCCTATCATTTCATGAAGATACGTAGTTATTATACATTTAGCCTTTAAAATAACATTTGCATGGCATCTGCTTGTTTGCTCCGTCCATCTTTATCAACAGTTTTTCATTGCGTGCAGAATTGTGCTGTAATCTGTGGCGAGTCAGACCGATTAGCTAGTCCTGTCCGAGCATCACAGGGTCTGAAATCAAAGCGGGGGGGGGGGGGGGGGGGGGGGGGACATCATTCCGTGAAGCAGGTTTACTGATCTGTCAGGATAACTGTGCAGAGTGAAACATCAAGGCCTGTCAAACCTTAAACCAGGACTAACCGCAGCCTTTCCTGGGATTTACTGAGTCGTGGAGATATTTCCCCGAACACCCTCTTTGGAAAAAGGACCCCAGCTGGAAACAAATATTAAGAGACAATACTCAATGAGTGGAGCCCAAGATCCATTTTTGATCGGACCAGTTTTGATGTTAGTCACCCTATCTGGAAGTTAATTTCAAGAAATCTTGTATACTGTACATTAGGACTGTATTGTAGTGTATCAGTAAATAGTCTGAATAATACATGAAAATGTCATCTAGTTAGCTTAGCTCTCATAAACTGAAACAATATCTGATCAATCAAGGCTCATTTAGCATGCTAACCATGCTAACAAATGACAAACACTGTGACCACGAGCAAAATAAATATGAAATCTGTAAATCATTGTTTTATCTTCTTGACCATAGATTTAGCTTTAGCATCATTCACTTTTTCTCACACATGGCCATGTGCCCTCCAGACGGAAATAGGTATAAACATTGAAGGTACTATCTACGTCAAAGAAGAGGTTAAACAGAGGCAACCCATTCAGTTCTTTGCTTATTAAAGAAACTATCCGACACCATGGTCTTGATCATTTAACTGTGATTAGCGTTTCGGTTTGTGCTGCCAACACTCAACGCAAATAGATCTCATCGCTCTGAGAAGTCTTGGAGTAAACATAGTAAGAAATCTGTTTAATCCTGCTTCTGAGAAATGTGCAATAAATGGACCTCATTCGTAAAATCAGCCCACAGCATTCTCTGTAAAGTTTCTGAAGATCAGCCATGGGGAAGACGTAAAGACATCACGTAATGGAAACAATTTGATCCTAAATGGCTAAAACGTTGTCTAGTTGTATGCTTAACTTTGACATTATTGCCATTTTAGTACAGATGGGACTGAATAGATCGTGGAATTTAACCCACCTCTTACGGTCGGAACAACCACAGAAAATTTCACGCTTAAGCATTTGTGACCAGGCAAGGATGCCAAAGATGGTGGGAACACGGTTGTTTTTGTTTAATTATAATAATATTTTGTTGTATTCAATCTGACACGACATACGATTTACTTATTATAAATATTCAATTAAATTCAGATGATACAACCTATATAGTCATATCGACGTAAGCTACATTACCCCCCAAAAACAAACAGAGGAGAAAAATCATTTTAAAGTCAGTGCTGGGCAACAAAAATTCAGATATTTAGCAAGCTCATTTGTATTGTTTCTATTGTACCATTGTAATTACAACACCCGATAGCAGGAATTCATTGTATTGATATTGCATGATAGGTGTACCGGAAAGAGGTCAGGGGACCCCTTGGCAAAACAATAACTGTAGCAATTAAAATCAGTAATATGCAGGATATCTAATTCTGTAAGGGATCAAATTTAATGCCATGGAATATTTGTATTCAATATAAGTTGATTTGAATATCACACATATGTGAAACCATGACTCCTGCTAAAATAGCCAAACCAGATATGGACACGCTGCTTTATACATCATCTGGCTCTAAATGATTATTTGTGACAGGATAGTCGAAACCCAACAGACGTCTGTCTGTGACATTGAGGTGAAAAATGAGTACAGGGCGGCGGCCATGCCTTGATGCACACACAGTAATCCCCAGTCAGAAGCACCAGTGTGTGTACATTATACAGCACGCTAGGCTCAGCTTGTTACCTGCACGAGTCATTAAACCGGCTACAACGAAACTCTATACTAATCTTTTAAATGTTTATATGTGGATATTGCATGCTTCATCATGAAAATATCCTGCAAAAAGTTCTTGATTTATCAGATTTTCCCAAGTCTTTCCATGAAAATGCATTTACTGGGTCAATGCGGTGCCTTTACTTTCACAGTCACTGTCAATGTGTTAAAGTGTTTATTTGATCAGTGACATCAGATGCACCTCCTCTGAACTTGTTAGCTTACCTTCCCTTTCTCCTCTGGAGGTCAACTATGGGCAAAACATTTAACCATAAACAGTAAACCAATTACAAGCTATTTACCGTGTGTCACGTGTGCACATAAAGCCTCCTTTATTTTAAGGCACCTATAGTATATGTCTGACCTGCAGGACCATTGGAAGTTATTTAAGTGACAGTGGTACATTACCGAAAACATATTTCATAACTTTCTTTTATTTATCTGGGAATGATCAGACACTTTTGTGTTTACTCGTGCCTGCGTGTGTTCTCATTATGAAATGATATGAGTGTTCATCTGAGAGGCAAAGTTTAAGTCAGAATTATCAGGAAGATTTATTCATAAAAAAAATGAATCCTTGGGTCAGTACACAATCTTTACTCCCTGCAACATATGACATTATAAATTGCACTATTTGTTTAGGATCATATTGTTGCAGATTGAGGAGAGAGCTGAAATTTAGTCCTAAACATTATTATATATTGACGTGTTTTCTTTTGTACCCTGGCAGGAATCCTAGATTGTCCAAGTTCTCAGGCATTTTGTTTCTACCCCTTTGACCTCCCCTAAGAGGGTTATATTAATTTGATTGTTTGCATGTTTTTGTAGCCAAGATTAAACAAGAACTAAAGGACGGATTAGCACACAACTTTGGCGGAAGGATGCGATACAGATCAGGGAAGAACCCAGTAGATTTTGCTCCCTACATCTGGATCAGGTCCCTGATCCAGATGTATTGAGCCATGCAGATGAACACTGAGGACAAGTGGTTGGAGGTTATGTGCTCGGGCTTCATGAGGGGCAGTGGTGGCTTGATGAGGGAAATGAGAGACTGGTGTGCAGGGAGGAGCAGGGTCAGGTAACTGCCAAATTGCTTGTTTGTCATTGGAGAGCTCAGCTTGGTTTGCTTGGTTTATACATCCTGCAGACTTTTTCCAGCTTTGTTTGTTTGCTTTTGTCTGGTCCTTCCAGATTCTTTAGTCCCAGGTTGGACACAGTGGTGCTCTCTGGAAAGAGAAAAAGGCTCAGGCTTGAGAGGAACAACTTGAAGGAATTTAAAGAGACAGGATAAATGTCGGAATGTCGGGCTCCATTAATGTACACACAAAAAACAACAACACCAAACAACATAACAACTGCGTCTCTCAAATATAAAAAACAATTCTAAGAAAATTCATGTGTATAATTGGGGTTGAATCTTCATTGACATACATGCAACAACCCTTTATATTTAAATACTTTATATTTACATGAAGGGGGTCCTCCATGTTTTCTACAGCTTTTACGACAACTGAAGGCTCCCACTGGTTATCTGTCATGTTTGGAAGGGAAGGGTGAGATGAGGGGTATTCAGATGTAACATGCAACTTCACCACTAGATGTCAGTAACTTCTAAATACTGAAACTTTAATCTGTATCTGATACCAGTAAATGCTGTATTATATTTGATTATTCCAAATATGTTCATATTCCTAATTTAGAATGAATACATGTGTGATAAACTGATATACTTGATGCTTTAGGGACATGATTTGAGCATGTTTAAAGTGTATTCAGAAATATGCGTCTCATTTAGGTTTGTAATGCAGTTTGTACAAAGAAGTTGCGGCTTTGTAAAACTTGCAGAACAATGAATGTGGGATGTAAGCCGTGGTTTTTTTTTCCACCTTGTCAATCAGTTAGCTATGTAAATAGCCTAATTGCATGTTGTCTTTTTTTAGAATAACAGTAAAAAAAAGAATATTTTGTAATAAATGTAGTGATTGAGGCCTATGGACTTAAAGGTACATTCACAACAATCATCCATCCAGGGTAACTGCTCACCTGATGCATGTCTATTGAGGGAAGTAAAAATGGAGCAAAGTCCTAAAGTGCAAATTATGTCAAATATGTAGGTGAGCATTGCTTCAGTAAGTGGTCGAGTGTAAAGGGTTTCCGCACATTTCAAGAGTGATGTGTGGTGTGAAACTCTAACTCTAACTGTGAACGGGATGCAGGAGATTTCACCATAACAGGAAATACAAGCATGAACCAGTCCACACGCAGGTTCAAGCAGAGTACTAGAATGTTTTGGATGCACGTTCAGACTGGTGAAGGTGTGTTATCCGTTCTGCTCTGTGTGACACAACGACAGGGGCTGGGGGACACTGCTGCATTCAATCAGCTTTTGCTTGGATTGAAAATGGCAAATTAAGACATTTTGCGGTGTGGTTAGAAATAAGTGAGCTCACCATATGTCTGTTCAGGCTACTGAAGCGATGGAGTTGCTTTATGGGTAATGCAGGCGTCAGGTTTTGGCGAGGAACAAGAATTCATAAATGAAGACCTTACGTTCTGCTATATTGATTTTGATTGTTATTTTCTTGAACCGTGTTAGGTCAATGATAGATTGGTACAAATTCATCCTCATGTTAACCCTCAGATTTCCCTTGAAATAGTGATTGTGGCATTTATTGAAATAAAAATTAGGGAATAAGGCAAATTAGAAGGGATGTTATTCAAGGTAAGCTTCTTACAACTTGGGGCCAGTTGTGAGTTACAGCTCAGCATGCAACGTGCATGGTTACATAAAGCGACAGGTCAAGTGTAAACGTATACGGCTGGTCGAACGCCCGCGAAACTGGATCCACCACCAAGGACATCCGGGCAAGTCAGATGCAAATTGTTTGCGGCTGGGACAGGAGGCCGTCCTGAGCCGCTGTGACACTGTGCCAACCTGCTGCTCTCAGGTTGTTAACACATTAGAGGTGTTAGTGAAGCACTATGGGGGGGGGGGGGTGAAAGCGAGAGCGAGGCCAGAAACAAGGAGACGCTGTCTGCTGACATATGGCCTCTGGCATGCCGGCTTTGTCTGTGATAATGTCCTTTTTAAAAGCCCGACACGGACAATAAGCTCTTTCTCTTCATCTGGATCAACCCCATTCTCTGCGCGTACCACAATGGGCGAGATACCTTTAACTGATTTAGCACAACCATTCTTCTGTGACTTTCTGATATGTGCTGGACCTTTCTTTGTCATCCAAGAAAATGATTGTATTATCTCTACATTAGCAAGAGAAAACAAAATGTGCGCCTTGTTTTTTGCAGCAACTCTCACAGCAATGACAGAGTGTCCAGCTTGGGCTTCATTAAGCCTAAGGATTGCACTTTGGTCTTACATAAAGTCACTGATCAAGTTACACTGCTGTTATGTAACTGGACTGGTATCACAGCGTGACACTGTGTGTGTGAAGTTCATTATCTGGCTGGGTCTGCCACAGCATCACACTCAGTTTCAAAAGAAATATACATTTACAGGTCAGGTGATAATCTGCTGCAGGGACTCATCAGTGGTCTCGTTCAGCCTCTGCAGCCCCGGTCTAATGGTTAAGATGAGAATCCATCAAAGTTAGAAAAGAATAAACCAGCAGGGCAGCGATAGCATCAGCTGGTTTTATTTATGTGTGCCAGTGTGTCCTCCTCCATTCGTGGAACTTTCTTACATCACATAATATGTGACACAACATGTGTTGTGTAAAAGAACATGTTGTATCATGGTGCATGAACAGAATCAAACATGGAGGAAATCTTTGTTCTACTTTTTCTCTCCTTGTTAAACACTTTCTCTCTCTTTCTCTCTCTCTCTCTCTCTCTCTCTCTCTCTCTCTCTCTCTCAATTTCTCAATTTAAGTCAAGGTGCTTTTGCAAGAATTTGTTCTTATTTTTCAAAACTACATTCGTACTTCTTATCAATATGTGATAGTAATCCCCTGCATATTTGGGATTTTGTGGACGCTAATATGACAAATATCCGGTTATTTGTGTTTTCATTCATAAATAATAAGTAATACAATATACAACTATGGATGTAAATAGATAGAAATCTTAAGCAGACTTCTTTTCAAGAGGTTTGAAATCTAAAACAGCTATGATTAGTGAGAGGTTCCTCACTTTCTAATCCGACATCCTGTCTACTGGCTTCATTAATGATTAAATGAACATTTACCAAAGCTTAATAGATCAGTCAAAGCTCAATAATTTTATGTTGCCAGGTTTGTTTCCTCCTTGATTACAGAGTTTCTCTATTTCCAACAAGTCAGTAATTGTGCTTGTAACAGACGTAAAACCTTAATACAATTTTTTCACAACAGCAACGTGAATTCTAAAATGACTATATAAATGTCTTAAATCTGACCTATAAAGTGGTAACAACATAATTTAAATGTTAATTAAGACAGGTTCTATTTCTAGTGCTCACTTTATTAAAGGTGCAATGGAAAGTGCTGCAGAAATATGAAAAAGCTATAGATTTGGAACAATACAATCATATCGGTGGTCTTAGTTATTTGACATTTCAAGTGTTTTACAAAGGGTTGACTACAGACATGTGGTTTCACATTTGAAATACACACTGGATAGTGCAACTGGTTCAATAACAATGTCTGTCAGTTAATAACAGAACAATCCAACAGCCAAGAGACTTTGGAGCAACTTATTTATTTAATCGTGTATTAAGTTGTTCTTGTCCAATCATTGAAAACATGTTGATTTCCTGGTTGTACGAGCAATTCTCCGCCCACCTGATATCTGATTGGCCGGTGCACTGATTACCCCGCTGCACATTGGCTGAAGGCGCCGCCAGTCAACATGTGACCACAGTTTGGGCGGGCCCCTCATTATTGAAGTGGAGGTTCACCGCGGGGAGCTGCGCGTCACTGACCGGCGGGCTGCTTCACTTTGTGGGGGCTGTTTCTCTGTGCGTGCCGGTTGCTCCCGGTGCTCATGGTTACTCGCCGCTGAAGGAACAGGGAGTGAGTCGGTGTTTCGGTGCAGAATGGTTTTAAGGAAAAGGCTAAAACGGAGCCTCAGTGAAGGTGCTGCCGGAGCCTGGTAGCCCACATGAAAGTTAGCTTGTAACGTTAGCGCATGCTAGGCCTCGGCTCGTCAGTCTTGTTCTTTGATTTGTGAACCAGAGCTGCTGCTGCCGCTGCTCTGAGCTTTTGTTCGCGGGGGTTTGTCTCCCTGTGTTTCATCAGGCAGTGAAATGAAGAGAGTGAACAGCTTTCAGAGGTGAGTGGCATCCGATCATCTGTCAGGCAAACAGAGAAGATTCTAATGTAAAACATCAGCAGAGAGACTATTATACTTCATATTTACCGTAAACAAAATGTTCACATGTTTGTCTGTACGACTCACAGCAAGGGAACTTCAGAAGCACTTGTGAATTTTTCTAAACCACTGAAATAGTAAATGAGTCAATAGTTAATTATCTGGTGATCTTATTCTCAAGTTGAATTATTGTTGCTTATTTTTTAATATATATTTTGAGTTAGTACAAAATAAATTAACAAAGGACATATACCATAACATTGACAAACGCTATTTTCAACTCCTAATGTCCTTAGTTCTGTTTTATATATATATCTTTACAATGATTGTTCCTTTACTTTCTGGCTCCAGTCTGTATCTTTTTCCTGAACAACTGGTCTCCTAATCGCTTTATTTTCAAACCTATTTTCTTTTTAACATGTGTTGTAATGCACCAAATTTATAATCGTCTATAAACACAACCTCGTGTAAGACTGATATAAATGTGATAAAAGTCTCAACTAATCAGATCAAATGTGCGGCGAATGACTCATTGTAGATGTGCGGTTTGAGATTAGATTTTTCGGTGTTGTTATTTCCTCATCACTGTTCTGTCAGCCGTCCATGATCAATCTCTGCCTGTGCAAACCGAGTGGGGTTATCTGGTCGATACAGGAACCACAATACATTCACTGTTTATGGTTTACGTTCTTTATTTTTTAATAAATACTAGAGTTTACAAGTTTGAATCAAGGCTTACACTTATGTGTCTTTCAAAATACAGTGCATTTACTTGTTAATATTCAGTCTTGTTTAATTGTGTGTTTCAGGTTCATGAACAGACGGGCCTCTGCTAACTGCCGCTACCAGCCAACCTGTTATGAGCATGCTGCGAACTGCTACACTCATGCAGTGAGTGTCTCGTGTTTATCTCTGCATCGATCCTGAAGTGGCCTTGAATGTCTACAGACGGATCCCTTTGACGGTTCTGTGATTTAATTGTCGTCCCCGTAGTTCCTCATCATGCCGGCCTTTGTGGGCATGGCGTTGCTGTACCGTCAGTCGGACAACCGCTGGGAGAGGATCACCGCCTGGGTGTACGGAATGGGCCTCTGCGCACTCTTCCTGGTCTCTACTGTGTTTCACATCATCACCTGGAAGAAGAGCCACATGAGGTGAGGAGAAGCAGATTCATGACGGGACAATGTAGTCGCAAGAAAACCCAAACTGACATGTTTAGCGCGAGGACGAAGACCTGCCAACCGTGCACGGGACGCAAACAAACAGTTATTCCCGTTGAAGTATATTCAAAGTTTACAGTAATGCTGGTGTCTAATTTCAAGTGGGTAAAGTAGGATTAACATGGTATGTCCCCACAGAAAAAGATATCAGGTTGTTGACAAGGACATGTTCATTTGTTTGCATTCCTCAGCTTCCACTGTGGCTTTGGTTTCTTCCTGGAATGTCATGATTTGGTTTTAAGTGTCACCGCAAACATTTGCTGTCTCTCTCCCACACAGACTTCATATCATATTCGATTATATATTTTTGCTTTTTGTGAAATAGAAACCCCTGATGTGCCGTTTTCTGTGTTTCCTGTTTTCTTCTTTGTTCATTGTGTGTTGTGATTTTTTAGATGCTGTGCTGCAGTGGCACATGCACTGACAACTAGGGCTGCGTATTGCATGGAATTATTCTACATTAGTGCTGATGCCAAATCTGAGTTTCAGCTCGCTTTTGATTCCTCAAAATTTAAGTTAAGTTAACAAAGTTCAAATTGTTAAATGTTGCTGAACCACAAGTGGAAAAAAACAATTAAAATGAAGATCTGTGTGATCAAAAATGAGTAAACCAGATACTGAGTCTCACTAAAACTTTTAAATTTCCTTGTTTGACAAACCCGAAAAAGACTTACATTTTGAAAATTCAGTAAGAACTTCTGTACGAGTATTGATACATAAACTTATTTTGAGGATAATTTTCCCCCTCTTTTCAAGATAAAAGTTTACATTTTCTCATTAATAGTAGTGATACTCTCCTCACACTTCTGAACCCATCCATTCATTATCTGTACCGCTGATCCTTTGAGGGCTCATGGGGAGGAGCTGTAGCTCATCCCAGCTGATAATGGGCGAGAGTCAGGAATACTCCCTGAACAGAGTTGCACTGGGCCAACCTACAGAGACAAACCACCATTCACACTCACTTTCACTCCTAAGGTCAATTTAGAGTGTTCAGTCAAACTAACTTCAATCTGCATGTCTCTGGACTGTGGGAGGAAGCTCCCCCCCCCCCCCCCCCCCCTGAGTCTAGTTGATAATGCTAATACTATGTAACGTGATCGCTTTAGTAAAGACAGTATATTTGTGTTCATGTTCCACTGACTTGAAGCAGCTTCACTAACACCACATCACATTCTGCCTTTGACTTCTTGCCTCTGCATTCTTTGCTTACTTGTTATTGCTTGTCCAGGCAGTAATTGTCAAACTTCTGTGGGAACATGACTTCCTGTGAACCAGAGGGATTTTTTATTTCTGATCATAAAAACACAAGAGACCTTGAGTATAAAAGTAGTAACCTTTCCGCCTGTTTGTTTGTTTGTTTGTTGTTACAGGTCCATGGAACAGTGTTTCCATATGTGTGACAGAGTGGTCATCTATTTCTTCATTGCTGCCTCCTACACACCTTGGTGGGTGTCGCTCAGTTGTCAGTTTCTAGAGTACTGGTGGGGGGGGGGGGGGGGGGGGGGGGTGTGTATCGTCTCATACATGGAGACATTACTCCTGTGCTGTTTCCTCAGGTTAAACCTGCGGGAACTCGGTCCTATGGCGGCTCACATGCGCTGGTTTGTGTGGTTAATGGCTGCTGCTGGAACCATCTACGTCTTCAACTATCATGAAAAGTGAGTTCATGTTACTGTAGGTGGTTGTGTTTGTGTTAGAGACAGAAAACTTATCATAAAGATATCATGATAAACGTGAATAATAAAGCAATGTTGAGTCAATAATTTTCACAACCCAGGTACAAAGTGCTTCACTTGGTCGAACAGGATAAAAACATATTTGGAAGAAGGCAAATAAGATCAGTCAATAAAATGATTCTGAAACTAAAAAATATAGCAGTAAAACTAACATGTGTGTGTAATACAACTTGTGTACTAGGATTAAAAAAAGACTTTGAACAAGACACTTCTGTGTACTCACAATACTGTGCCTTTTACTGAAAGCTTAGAATCAAATTTTCTGGTGACATATTTCCTTTTTGTGCAGTGTGTGAAATATTGTACGACCAAGTCGCTACACAAATATTTCCTCACACTCAATGTGTAATGAGAGAATGATATCTTTTATAAACTCACCTTAGTTTGCCCGAGTCAAACACAAATGAGAGGCAGCAACTCAGGAGTTAGAATCCAAACTTAGCAAAACTTGGCATATTTTAATCTACTAATTTTTATATTTCCTGAAAATGATAAATGAAGCCACATGGACTTCATCAGTGAAACATGTATTTAAATTTGTTCTCTTCCCAGGTATAAACTTGTTGAGCTGGCCTTCTATCTGACGATGGGCTTTTTTCCTGCATTGGTCGTGACGTCAATGGTAAGTAATCTGCAGTCACGCATCCTCGCGTCGGCAGCTCGGCAGGTTCCTGCATTCGGTTGGAGCTGTTGAGTGTGTGATGAGTGAGGTTATTTAACAGGGTTTGAACTCAGTATTATGAATACACAGAAAGTGATCCATGTCAGGAAATGATCCATGCGACAGGTTTTAAAGAACGTTGTGTTATTAAATTGAAACAGAGAGTCCCATTGTTGCTGTCTTGTTTTCAAGGAGGTTTCTGTCTCGATAACTTTGAATTTAATAAGCCTCATTATGACCTATTAGGAGGTTGTGTCTGCGTTAGTCTGACTGCCAGTCATCAGGATCACAATAATCTACTGAACCAGTTACTCTGGATGAAGGCTGTATGGGTCCAAGGAAAATCCAGTAAATGATGGTGATTGGAATCAGGCGGCAGATCCAGGTTTTTTTTCAGCTGGGGGTTTCCAACATTTAAGTTGATTATTTTTTTTATAAAATAATTAGTGGATCTTGATAAAAAAGGCATTTTTAGGGAACTGATTTCTACGTGAAATTTGGTGCAGATCCAAAGAAAAATCCAGATATATTGAATTAATGGTTTCATAAGGGGACTGTTGGGCCTATGGACTCTAGGGAGTGCTATTGTATTTTAAAATTTTGAATTCTTTCGCTCGTGGTTTTAGCTTCATAACAACTTCTTAACATCATTACTTTGTCAGGCAATTATACACAAAATTAATTCATTTCACATGAGCAGTTAAGGTCAAACTGTTGAAGACACTGATCCTCAACTCAGATCCTGCTCTGGGCCCCACATGGTGTTAAACAGGCTGATCTTACTCTGCACATTGTTTCACACCATTTTTCAGCACAGGAAGTTTTTCAGAATAAAGGCTGCAGTGAAACATCGTCTAGCTCATGTAGGATTTAAACCGTCCAGTGGGAAATCACGAAACAACTTTTTATACTTCACATTTTTGCTCTGTTGCATTCTGCACTGTAACATTTGAAATGGTTAAAGAATTTATTTTTCTTCTAAGCTGTCGTCAAAGCCTTTCCACCACTTTGTAAAAACATGTTCATCAGCTGCCTTTTCAAAGATTGTAATGGAAACCTATTTCCGCTTCTCATCATGTGATGTGAACCCACAAGCTTATGAGAGCACAAAGTCACGTAGTAGAGCACATAACTCAGCCAAGGCACAACAGTTGCCTCAGGCCTCATCTACAATACTGTGGCTATTCTGTTGAGCGGATAGTTCCAATTTTTGAAAGCAATTACGAACAAGCGTGTTTGGCCTGTAGGTGGCGATAAAGTCTACAGCACAAATACCAGTCAAGAACATTTTGAGCACGTTGAGTGAGCTTATGGAGATCATGGATTCTAGTGCGTGCTCATTACACACGGTAACAGTAAGCTGGGAGGTTGTTTCTCAAACGCGTACTCATGCATGTACTCATGGAGGCACAGAAACGTGCGCATGTGGCCAAACGTACAGGAAAATGTTTATTTTTGCAAAATAACTCCATGCTGACAAATTTCACACACTCCTAGATAACCGTCCTCTCGATGTGCCTGATTACTTTTTCTTCAAGATCCATGAATTATTCTCCGGATAATCAGTGAAATGTCAAAATGTTCTATATAGAATGGGAAGAAAATTCCTGGATCCAGCCCCTCGTAGAGATCCATTCAAAATGTATTGAGTTATTTCTTGACCCATGTACCATCTGTCCACCAAGTCTTGTTGAAATCCATTCAGTACTTTGACAAGAAAACCAACAGACGGGTGAAAACATGACCTCCATGTTGGATATAATTCATAGAGAGTTGTTTTCTTTTCTAACGTCTCTTGTTCTATACATTTATCTGCAGAGCAACACTGAGGGGCTCCATGAACTTGCCTGCGGAGGACTCATCTACTGCCTCGGCGTGTTCTTCTTCAAAAGTGACGGCGTCATTCCCTTCGCCCACGCCATCTGGCACGTGTTCGTGGCGCTGGCTGCTGCCGTGCACTACTATGCCATCTGGAAATACCTCTACAAGGCTCCCAGTGTCGACGCCCTCCTCGACTCGTGACCACGGCGAGAGCCCGTCATCCCAAGCTGCAGAGCTTGCACACGACTCCTCAACTGCCCACAGAAGCGGCAGCGACAGCTTAAAAAGTTTACGAACAAACTGACAGTGAATTGTTTACTGTTTTCTAACATGGAGAACAGATTTTGTCAGCGTCTCCTTTACGAACAAAAGCTACTTTAAAAGCTGTTTTGTACCTCAATGTAGTCAGCGAGGGAGGGGATTTCTACTTTTTACTCTTAGTGTAAATCATGGCACATTTATGAGTATTTGAGATAATTGATGGTCGTCTTTTGTAACACTTGATGAACGTCACATTCCACATCCACATATGGGTCGAAAACTGGAGATTTCCTAATTTTAGTTGCTGGTTTAAACACTGGGGATTTGAGGTGCTAAGAATCCTGGCTGGGTCTCAAAACAACCACAAATTACTAAAATAATACTTTGTTTTGATGCTTTACTTTTGAAAAGAAGGAACATTTTTCTTTCATTTAACAAGCAAAGACAAAGCTGTATCCAAACACAAGCAGCTGTAAAAGAACTGACGTTTGCAAAAGAGAATAGTTTAAAACTGGCAAAATTTAATTTAATCAAAAATACTAAAATATAATTTTTCAACACTTGCCCCCTAAAACCACATGTTCCTTAGTTGTGTACCAAGGAATGTGCAGCGGTCATTTGTTTCTCATTTTCTGAATTTTTTTTAATCGTATATTAATAATTTTTTATTCATTTTTCAGTCCATCTGATGCACATACACACCCATATGACTGATGCTTCATCTCTGACTTGTAGTCCTCAGTTTTCAGGGAACAGTCAATCCTGGTAGTATTTAGCGCCCCCTGGCGATGGAGTGGGGTCAGATGCAGCATTTCAGGACGTGCAAAGGTGAAACCTTGTGGTTAGGTGGGACTTTTGTTACTGAGCCAATTGAGAGAAAAATAATCTGTTCAGTTTGATAAACAACAAAAGTTCCACTGTGTTTTTAATGTGAACAGCGTGCTGTAGAGAGAGTGTGTGCATGTGTGCGTGCACGACCTTTGTACTGTAGTCCAGTGTTACATTTCTACTGATTCTCTCCTTGATTTGCATCACATGACAAAAGGTGTTTTATTCTGAAGAGGACAAACCTCATTCTCTTGTTTTGTAAATTCACTAAACGGCTCCTGATTAAACCATCGTTCTGTTGCTTTCCTGCTAGTGGAGCCGAATGATTATTTTCTTTTGTTTTGTTATTGTGGCCCTTGTAATGATTTCCTTAAACCACTGTGTTTTGTAATGTTTGTATATTCTGATTTGTTGTGAGAACCTGATCCTGGCCTTTGCAGGGCAAAGAAACAAACTGCTTCTTGTCTGTTCCAGTGGCTGTTAATGGTGCTGAATAATGATCACGAATGCTCCTCTGCTGTATCACCTTTCTAATGTGACAATAAAAATCTTACTGCCCCACGTCTGCGCCTCCAAACAGGAGTCTCATTCATGACAGAGAATACATGAATCCTACATGGCTTGGCTGCTGCATTGGTCAGTGATAGTTGAGGCAATTAAATCCGTGGTTTGTAGCAATTTAGCTTAATCTTCTGTTTGTGTGTTTTACTTGATTCAAATTGCTTCTAGTTCTGTGTTTCTGTGAATCATATTCATATACTGCGTCAATTTATTCACTAGATCTGTATTTTATTGTAACCTGTCACTCTACCTCATTGTGAATCACTCGACTATAAATAAAGGTTAATAGACAAACGGGTGAAAACATCACCAATAATAATAACAGTCCCCAATTACATTGTAATTCACCAGGCAGCCAAAGAAAAAATAAAGTATTAGACCTTTTCTGTCTAAATATTAATGGCGACTAAGCATCCTAGATAAAAGATAAACAAACAAATATATGCATGTATGAATGATAACCTGTTTATGGAGAGAAGCAGAGAAATAAGATGTCAGAAAAGAATTGGGATTTTATTAGACACTACAAATTACAGAGCGACAGAGAGGCGGAGGGCCGAACAGCACAAATAAATGTTATGCATCCATTCCATGACAAACAAGACCGAATACTCCTCGGTGTCCTATTTGTGTACATTCTGAAACAGTCCGTTGGTGTTGCCATGAATACAATGGTTACAAGTCTGTTGCAATGTCCAAAATCAGAAATGAGGAGAGTTGTCGGTGTGTATAGAATATAGAGATACTTTTGATGCACTGATTAGCTCTTCAGTGCAGATCTGAACCTATCCGCGTGGAGCTGGGAGGAGATCTTTACATTGCTGAGAGACTGGGGAACAGTCAGTGTATTCAAGGCACTGGAATAGACTCAGAATTATGGTTAACGTTTCCGGGTGAGGTAGTGAAATCACTCAACAGTGAGGTCATTTTGGGACACGTGTGGATGAATTATTGGCTTTTTCCTATATATTTATATATCATGTTTCGTTAAAAAGATGCTCCACAGATTCGGGAGGCATTGTTCCAGTCGTCCCTCTTCTCTACAAACCCTGTTCAACCTCGAGAGCGCCAGTGCAGAAAAGACATAGGAGGGGAAACGCCCTCTAAAGCGCAAAAACACTATGACTACAGTGAGTGGATAGAAAAGAATGATTTTACATTTCACACAGCTTTGGATCAAATCGACTTAGTTCACCCAAGTCTGGACAGCGATCAGACAGACGAGTCAGTTAGTACATTTGCTGGTTCAATATTGACATTTCTGATTCCAGGCCTGTTAACAGTAAAAATCTATTTAATTTGTTTAATCCTCTATTTTTGAGCACATGATATTCGACAAGCTTAAATCAAAAACATTTAATGTGTAATCAATACAACAACCACATTTTTGTTAATGTGTATTTTGTATTTCTTGTTTTTTATCTTTTTTGTCTTTAATAAAAAATTATTTTTCAAAATTGGTTGACAGCCTGAACTGTTGTCGACTATTGGGTGGAATCCTTCCTGCTGGTGACCATTATTCAGCTGGTGGAATGTTTTGCTTACATGCACACAAATGTAACGTTAATGATCTATTGGGTTAAAGTTCGTTATTCTTGCAGATAAGACAATCAGATAAGCTTGTTTAGTAACGACTGCAAGCATGAGGAGACAGCCGACCTGGATCTGAGCGGAGGTAACACAACCTAGCGGTTCTTCTGAACCTAATTAAATAACATGTTGTATCTCATGGGATTTACTCTCAAGTGAAAAAAAACAAAACAACACACAATGGTTTTAGAGGCTCAGGCTAACTGATCAGAAATGTCAGTATCAACCTTTAAAAACACAAGTTGGTCACGACCCAGCTCCTGACTGAAGAAAGCTCTGCACGACAACAGCACTAAAGTTTGTATTTTTGTTTAAAATAACATAAAGGCTACCCAGTGTCCATCACTCAGGTTCAGGGATGCGCTACAACATGCATCGACTGGAGGAATATGTATCCCACACACTCACGGCAGCAGTTTTCCCTTCCTTCATAGTAACTTCATCCCATCTCAGCAGATCAGAGAGACAAGACTCACACGGTTACTAAGAGACCTCAGACCCCTCAGGTATCTGCCTCTGACAGAGAAGCTGCTGCTGGACGACTCGTGTCGGGATGTGATGGCGGGGGGGGGGGGGGGGGGGGGGGGGGGGCGGCAGTGGGCGGGGGGGTTGGGTAATGCCACTAAACATGATGAACAAAGTGATGTTGCTGGATGTGAGCTGATGGATTCTAGAAAAGGGTCCAGCTGTACATTCTCTCTTCTGGACTGCATTTAGTTTTCCTTTGAGTTGAATGGGGACTAACATGACATGAGCTGTTATTATGACAACATCATAATAATATAAGATCAATAATGATAATAATGCCCCGGGGGTTGGGGTGCTGCTGAATAATCACAATTCTCTGTAGAGCTACCACATCCTATCCTATATAGAATATTAAAATACCACTATATCCATTGTCTTTGAGTTATATGCTATCTTTTAATAATCTGTTGTGCCTTTAAAATACATACTTCAGTAATGTATAGGAAAAATACTGTACAAAAAAAACTTAAAGGTTTATATAAACATATCTCTTGTAATCAATATATCATCTCTGTTGTGAATCGTTTGGTTTGCAGTAAACAAATTGATTGGGTTAACCACAGTATTGGACAACACCATCCAACTTTTTTTTTTCCCGTTGTCAACATCTTTTACATTCATACAGCCATCTTTAAGAACAGGTCGAACATAGAGCTACAAAGAGGGAGACTACAGACATCTGTTGATTCCTAAAAGTTAAGCAGGAGCCAAAATAATTATAAACAACTTTGCAAAATAAAAAGGAAGAAACAATTCATGAGTAGCTTTTCGTTCTGTTAAAGAAATCATGCTTAAATCTGAAAACAAGGAGGCTAAACGACAACAATGTCGGGAGTAGTACTAATACTTAACATAATATGAATAGTGTGTAGTATGTTCGAGTTGAAACATTGCACCAGTTCAGATTGTGAGACACGCATTGGAGCTGAGCTAAAATGACAGTGGGGGGGAGGGGGGGGAGGGACAGCAACTAGGTAGTTAACTGGCAGTGGGGGTGGAGGTGGCGGGGCACAGGAGGTGGGTAAGGAACATGTAGGTCGTCATGTCTGTTCAATTCTGGACCGGGATTATTGCTCAGTGTCCGGGCGATGGAGAGAAACAAACAAAACAAAAAATACATTCAAAAAAATACATTAGAAAAACGTAATAAGAAAGCAAATCTACACCACAATTGCGGAGACAAATTTAAGTGCTATGCAAAGACAATTTCAAATTACAGGCGATGCTGTTCTAGATTATCTGGGGGGGCGGGGGCGGGGGGGGGGGGGGGGGGGGCTGTGCTCGAAAACTGAAATACAACATGAACATCGAGAAAAGAAGAAGATATGAGGGGTCGGGTAGAGGCGAGCAACGACACTTCACATGGTTGTAACACAGCAGGAGACGAAGACGAAGAAGAAGAAGGGAAACAGAAGAGTTTTTAGTCCTGATGTCGGGTATAAAATCGGTATGAAAACGACAAACAGCATGGAATCGTTTCTCAAAATTGGAAGGGGGAGATGGGGATGGTGTGGACTCAGCGGGTGGGTTGGCTCATGACTCCTCACAGTACACTAAAGTGGGAAGTATGTTATATATATATATATATGTTTTTTTTTATCTATGTATATATGTTAATATATTCAGTCGAACGATGTGTAAGGAAAAAGAAGGAACAGACAAGTCGAAGCTTATGAAATAAGTCAAAATGACAGATAAATACCAGAATCATACAGGTGGGTTGGGGGGTGTGTGGGAGGAATGGGAGGAGGTGCGGATGGTGGTGGAGGAAGAGGAGGCAGGGGCAGTGCCACCAAAACAGACACATTGTCCTTCAAACTCCAAGAAAGAAAATGGGACGGGGTGGTAAAATGTGGAAGAGAGGAGGAGGAGGAGGAGAAGGAGGGGGGCTTGTAGTGGATATTTTTGGAGGGGTGGGTGGGGGGGCTCACAGGCCCCCATGTCGGGCCTCGTATTTGGCCACAATGTTCTTGCAGCGGCCAAGCTCCTTCCTCAAGTCCGCTACCTCCATGCGGAGAGCGCCGTTCTCCTTCTCCAGGAAGCCGGCGCGAATGGCGATCTGGTTCTCCTTCAGCCGGCGGGCGTCCCGTGAGCGCTTAGCCGCAACGTTGTTCTTTCTGCGCCGAGCCCAGTACCTGTCATCCTGGAGAGGAGAACAGAACGGGTGAGAACATTCTAAGAACACCCTCGGAACCATTGTACAGGTATTGACCTTTCAGAGCCACTATTATTCCATTTTTAGATGTTTACAATAATTCATAAAATATTTTCAAAAAAGGTACAAACATCATGCTGTATTTGGGTTTTATTTTAGTTATAGTTATTAATGTAACATTTCTTCGTCATGGGTTGGATAACGACATCTTATGAATCTTTGCCTTGATATATTATATTACATGGTATCAGAAATGTTGCACTTCAAAATCCTGTCAGGCTCTAGAGATGACTAAAACTAAAAGTGAAGGAAATCCTCTTTCCTGGGACCTAAACACTTAATCCATTCATTATGTTAGAGAATGCAGCCTTCAGGGTTTAACAGCCTCAGAAGTCCCACAGTGGGATAAACCCCTCCCCTACTCCCCACCCTGCGTCACCTTCAGGTCCTCTGGGATGAAGACTTTGCGGGCTTTTTTGATCATGGGCTGGGGCTTCAGCTCCTCGGCAGAGAACTTGCGTTTCCTGGGGTCGAACATTTCCTGGCCAGGCACGCTGGACAGCGCCAGGTCTGCCGGGTCAGGCTCATAGGCCATTGGCACCTGAATGGTCTCTGGGTCAATGGGGCTGGGGCTGTCCCGGGCTGAGGAGAAGAAGAAGGGTGTAAACCTCAACATGGGCATTTTATTTTATTTTGTGCATTTTTGACATTGGTTTCCTGAACGTTTGTGTCTGTGCTTCAGTCTATTCACTGTGTTTGAGTTTGTTGTTTTGTGACATTGTTTCATTTGCTCTCCATCTCGAACAGGACTCCAGGTTAAATAAACCACACGCCGAGCATGATTGAGTCCGCCTCTGCAAATCGATACTGTGTTGCTGTTAAAGCTGGACAGAGGAGAACAGAGGAGGAGCAGCAGTGGGTCCTCCTGCTGAGAGGCCTCTGGGGGGGAGCTGAATGCTGCCTTTCTTCCCTCTGAGCTCACATGTTTCTGTTTGTGAGGGCTGATCCTTGAAGAAATGTCAGGCCTGATTGTCTGCACCGACATTAAAGCTCAAGAGCAGGTGACATAAATTTTCTAGAAAAACAACATTTGACCTGTTCCGAGAGGTATGACCTGAATCTGACCAGCAGGTGGTGCTATCACACAAGCTTGAAAAACAGGTAAAACAATGAATCACTTATATTTCATGTTCAAACTCTGCAGGTATCAACCGCCCTGATCCGGAACCACCAGATTTAGCTGCTGCACGTCTTCCCCTCCATCTCCTTCACTAACTGAATGCGTCGCCCGGTGGATTAGAGATTCGCAGCAATTTGTTTCAGACCAAACGTGTATTCCCAAAGCTCCGCGAGCCGCAGTTTGTGAGGAAATGACCGAGCAGCAGAGTGCAGTGGGCTCTCTCACTCCCTGCTGATCCTCAGACAGCTTGTACACCATGACCTAGATTTCTGAGCTTGCTAGCTTGCCATCAGAGCCCTGCCACTGACTTTCGTTCAGAGTGTGCATGGTTGAGCCACTCTTTGCTTTGGGCTTGCGGTGGAGATTTGAGAAGGGACCCGTCTCAATCACCTCTGACCGATTTCTGTGTGCAAATCAGAAACAAACGGCGAGACAGTGTGTACGTCAGGAGACGCTGTCTGCCACGCTGCCTCACATTTTCTTCTCTGCTGAAAGTGAACACAGTGTTCGTTCGAAAAAATGATGCACAAACTATTAAAGCCTCGAATTATCACCTCATAAGACTGAGCACAAATGCAAAAAATTCCCCAATGAGAACATAACTGCAACGATACACACACCTTCAACAGATGTTGATGTCACGGTTCACTGCACACAAGCAGGACCGGCTGTGGTTTGAAGTTTCTCGATCAGAGGACAAAACAATAACTTTGTTGATAACATTTTGATTTTAAGAAACGGCAACAGAGATTTTCAATCAAACAACTATCAAGTGCTGAGCTGAGAAATTCCTCGATCTGAAATAAGGAAAGTTGTTTTAATCTCAGCTTTTAATTTCAGACGGGAACAATCTGCCCATTATTCTTGAGATGAATTACTAATTGTTTTATCATTTTAAAATCACAATTTCCCAGAACCCAAATAACTAGTTCAAAAAGTTCAGAAAAAGGAAGTTTATCTGTGCTACTGAACAATCTACCACTACTTATTATTTATTAGATAGATCAGTTATTATTTTCAAATGTATTTTATTGTCAAAAGTCTTGTTTTCAGTCTGAAACATAAATATATCTGTTTAAATAATCTAAAACTGAGAAAAGCAGCAAATCTGGAAACGGGTACTCCGATTATCTTTAGTAGATTAATTTTTGTCGTGGGTTCATGGTTCAATCGACTAAATTTGCCTGCATACTCTATTATATTTCTCTAATTGATTAAAATCGATCAACATAATTAATCTGCAACTATTTGAATACGTAATTCATAATTTTATTAAAAAAATATAGAACTAATCATTTGGGCTTTAGAATGTCAACTACTATAAAACAGATAGAAAATTCTTAATCTTTATAGAAAATAATTGATGATGAAAATAATCGTCAGTTGCCACTGATAAAACATTTGACTTTGACCCAGCAACTCCAGTGTGAGTACTGACTGTTTTGCGCTCTAGAAATGTTGATTGGATAAAAACAGGACTTTTCCATGTTCTGTAATTGCCAACAATGTTTTGTCTCTCTGTAGATGAAACACCTCAAAAGATCTGTCGCGATAAAACTCCAAGATGAAAATAACCGCCTGCACAGCTCTGCCAGCTCAAGAGAATTCCTGTGTATCACATGTTTTTATTGCAGAGGTAAATTAGTCTAAGTGCAAGGACACATATCCTAACTTGACCTCCCGCCAGTCACACACCGAGCACTGGCAAACTGCAATCTCCTTACCCGTCTAAAACTGGTCGCTGTCTCAGACAATCTGTCACAAACGTGAAAATAGCCCGCCTTGCCCTAATCACCTTTACGACTAATTTTGATCTCACTGGGCTAAAAGTAAAAGGTACAGGACAGTTCTTTGACCTCTTAACTAATGAACAACACATTCCAGGTAAGAGGAAATCGTTGAAAAACAGCCATCTTAAATAGGAAATCTAAAAATAACAGGCTAGAAGAGGTAGACCAGCGGTGACCTACAAAGATGTGCTCAGAGGCTGGAACCTGTTCAGGTCTCCTGATTGAAATACCTGTGGAGCCCGTTTCTTTCTGACCCCGGGGGCGTTGTATCTATTCACACTAATCGCCTGCTGCAGGTCGGGTAGGTGCCACACAAGCGCAGTGTGTTATCACCCTGCCGTGTGAGTGGGGAATGTTACAGTTGGTGATAAGAGGAGCTGTTTGGTCGTATCTTGTGTGCGGGGACTGTGGATGAACCTTAACCTGGGTGTAGCACGGGACCAACAATGACTAAATCATCCACTCAAAGTCTCCGCAGAGGCGTTAGGATTCTCTGGGTAATTGATTTAAATAGTTTAAGAACGTGACAAGACTTCAGGCCAATCACACAATGAAAATCACAGATAATCTATATTACATTTTTTGTCAATAAGTCCCATTGACCTGACCTGGTTTTGTGTGAAATATATTGACTGATCACATTGCTCCATAGTTTTTGACTAAATCCCTAAGTGCTGCCCAAAATACCAAGTGTGTTTTTATCCACTGCTGAAAAAAACGTCCCCAACAAATCCACCATTTCCTCTTGTATGAGAAGCGTTTGATTTGATGCCACAGTGCCCAGCTGTGTCAGGAAATGGCCGAGCCTTTTTAAGATATTAATCTACATTTTAATAATTTTCCCCCCAAAAGATTTAGATTTTCGTTTCGTTTTGTTTTGGTCCTTGCAAGAAAGTAGAAACCAGCTTCTTAGTTTATCATGAGTAGGATTACTGATCCTGAGCCACATGATACATTGGAGAGGAGGGCGACCCGGTTTTCCTGAGGAAACAGCTTCAACAACAAAGGTAAAGATAAGAATTTAAAGAATACACCGTTTTTTTTGGTGCAGCTTTGATAAGTAGTCTGATTACCTCTGACTTTTCCTGCTTCAACATAATAAACTATTTCCACCTGTTGATAAAAACACAACCCCCCCATGTTTACCTCCTCAAAATGTGCTGACCTACGTTTCTATCTGAGGCACCTTTCCCTGACTAACACCACAACACGCCCTTTGACCCCTCCTCCACCTGACTTCCCCTTTGGCCCCTGCCAACAGTACACACAGCAACCTCCCGACTCGACCCTGACACAGACCCTGAATGTGTCTGGGGGCTGGTCACATTGAGAAAACACTGCAAACGCCTGTAATTGCGTTTGTCCGTTGGTAGTGGTAACACTACCTGCTGTATTGCTTGCAAGCAGAGAGCAGGCACAGAGGGATTGTGGTTGTTGTGGGTGGTGCTGGTGTTGGAGTGGCTGGTTAGACGAGACGCGGCTCAGCGAGCTGGAACAATATTGTGTGCACGTGACAAAAGCACATCCGAGTCCATGTGATCTCTGCAGGGTACAGCCTGTGCCTTGGCTCTGAGTCCAGGCTGTGTCGGAGCCGAGCTCAGTGAGGGAGGGGCGAAATACTGGATGGGAAGCGGAGAGTGTTAAAGGGAGAGGAGGTGGGGAGGGGAGGGAGGGTGAAGTGAGAGTGAGGTAGGGAGGGAGGAGGGAAGAGAGGCAGGCCGAATAATGCCGTGACAAGCTCCTGTTTGAAGCTCAGTGCTGCACACGGCTCCTGCATGTGTCCGTCACATGGCTGGGCACACTGCAGGAAACCCCAGCCGCGTTCACGTGAAATGTGAGGAGACAGACGCAAACAGAGCACTGAAGTTCTGTCACTGCATGTAACCCATGTGCGTTCACTCTGGAATAAACACTACTGTACACATACACATCCTCTGAAGCGCATGAATTAAGACACCTCTTTCAAATTTTTACAAAAAAAGCAGATCAGAAAGCTGATTTCCTCTCAGACCCTGCGATGGGCATTGTCTCAATATTTCACAAATAAACACCAAATGGATTGTGAAACGCGGCTTTAAGCTGTACTGTTTTCTTTGGCAGGCTGGACCTGGCCAGGTGAGAGGCCATCAACCAACCATCAATCTATAACTCTTATAAGAGGGACCAATTGTTTTTCTTTCTGCTTTCTTCCTCATTATGAACTTAAAATCGGGCTTTTTCTTTAACGTGCCTGAACAGTATTTTGCATTGACCAGTTCAATTATTTACTTTTCAATCGAATTATGTATTCATAGTTTTATTGCCACTCTCTTGCTTATAAATGTGATTTATAATATCAACACACTGACTTGATACATCACGTTAATTACAGTCCTAACACAGGAGAATATTCTGATCGAATTGTTTTTAAATTAAAGGGAGCTTGGTAAGACATGGTCTCTATAATAAACAAAGCATGGGTGTCCTATTTATCAAGTTCCTTCCTTCCTAATGATGAAACTCAACAAACACTTTGCACAAAGTGTGTTGGGGAACACCAGCTGTGGAGATCTACAAACATCGCTTGGCCCAGACAGACCTAAATGTGCTCACGATGTTTTGTGGCTTTGAGGGAGCAGTCTATAACAACAGGCAGACGGGCACGCTCACATTTCATGTAATTAAGATGACAAATTAACAGGCGGCTGGGCGGCTGATCAGGTCCAAATGAGTCCTTGAAAACAGGACAGTGATGAATCACCACTCATCCTCCATTATCATTCAAATTCGGTTGAGTCTTTAATCGTCTCTGGGGTCAATACACAGCAGCACAGAGGGTTAATCCGACTGTGGGTGAAGTGGTCTGAATGTTTAACATGTGGCTCTACATCAGGAGCCCACCAAATCAGTGTTTACAGGTAAAACACACATACGCAGAGTATTTATCAGAATCACACACAAACACACACCACACACCACACACCACACACACACAGACACACACAGACACACACACCACACACACCACACACCACACACCACACACACACACACACACACACACACACACACACAGACACACACACACACACACACCATGAACCCAAACACCCCATCTGCTTATCTCTTACATATCTTCAGATCTTTTGCCAGGAGGTGTTTAGTGACAAGCACGGCTGTTAAGCGTGAACCGTGTGCAGTGGCGTGGCTTTACTTGAATTTGCTCTGTTCATGTACAACGTGAAGATCTGCCCTTTCTTTAATGACTCAAATGGTTCTGGTGTCTTGTGATTTGAAAACCTGAGCGTCATCTGGCATCGGTCTAACAAACTCTGATACACAGTCTAAATGCCACTTAATGTCAGTTCATTACGATAATAAGATTTCCCATAGCAAAGGGCTCTGTTTGATGACGGAAACACTGGAAGTTTGTCCTGAAGTGTTACGTCTGAAAATAAATGATCTGCTTTCAACTTCATGCCTTCATGGACTCAGGACACAAACCACAAGGACTGTGCTCTCTCTTAGCCTCTCAAGGTTGAAAGTAAGTCTGATGGAGGATGAAGCCGTGAGTGTGTGTAGCAGTGTAGACCACAGGAGGGGCTTGAAACAACTGTGTGAACCCATGTGTGAACCCATGTGTGAACCCATGTGTTCCTGCGTGCAGGTGTGACTTCAGGTGCACATCAGGCTCCGTTTGCATGTGCTTCCTACCTGCTGTGCTGGGGCTGCGAATGCTGGTCTGAGGCACCATGCCCGTGTGAACTGAAGTGGTGGCGCGGCTGCTGAGGTCCACCACGGAAGGCGTGGGCGGGGCTGGCGGCGAGGCCTGCTGGTGGGGCGCCTGCGGTGGCAGCGCCCCCTGCTCAGCATGGTGGCTCTGGGCCGTGTTGGCGGGGATGCCGTTCTCTGACAGGAACTCCTCCAGGTCCATGTACTCCAGCTGAAAGTTGTTGCCATCGTAGGGAAGGGTCTTGTCCCAGAGCGTCGGCCCGAGGAAGGCCGACTGCGGGTTATTGGCCCTGCTGCTCTCATCCTCCAGCTTCTTCTCTTTCTCCTTGTCTTTCCCAAATCCTGTAAACGTTTGCACACAGTCATTTTCATTGTCTCAAAGCAGAGGAGGATCACGGGTCAACGCACGGGCAGAAATAGAAAGTCTAGCTTTGGTTTCACATTAAAGGTTAAATTTAATATACTGAAAAACAATGAGTTAATTATGACTTTGTGCTAGTGTGATATCTTTACATCCACCTCGTCAGAACACTCAAAATAAAACAGTTTTTGGTTATCAGGAAACATTTCGTTTTTTGGGTGAATGAGAAACTAGGTCTCCATCCATGAACAGGTGGTGGAACCACACTCAAAACATTCAACAATGTAAACAGAGGGTGGACTGCATGCACTGACAGCTGACAGGCAGAAAGCACGCCCTCTATCGGTAGCTAGTCGCTAATATAAATCGCATTGAAGACTAAAGACTTAAAAAGGTTAGAAACGCACCTGGCAGTTAAAAACAGCGCAGTCACAATAATCACGCATGAAACCCGCCGTGCACGATGCTAATTTCATCAGAAGAAGCTAGAATAGCTCGTTAGCTTGAGCTGAAGTTTACGTCCAGCAGTCAGTGGAGCAACATTAAGCAGAGACAGGCAGCATCTTTCTTTTTACTTCATCTCTGCCGCCTACACACCAATAACAATTACATCGTCTTCCACAAAGATCGTAGAGTGCGAAGAGACGCCTGTTGCTTCGGTTCACCCGTCACTGCGCGTTATCTGTCAGTGGAGGAAGCGGCGCCGAGGAGCCGAGTCAAGTCGAGAGTCAGCCCGGGAGAAAACAAACACACGTACCGTCTTCATGGTGGAAAGGCAGCTTGAGCGGGTTCTCCAGCAGAGACTTCAGCACGCCGTGGGTCGGCGGCAGGAACGCCGGACTGACGGGGAGAGGTCTGGCCATTTTCTCCATATGTCTCGAAGGGCGAAGATGGAGAAGAACGCTCGCGAAGACTCGTACGCTCCCCGCCTCGGAGAGAGAGAGAGACGCGACCGCGCTAGCTGTTGGGAGAGCGGGGGGTGGGGGGAGCGGTGAGAAGCGAGCGAGCCGGCGGCGAGCAGACGGAGCTCCGCGGTGCTGCAGGACGGAGAGCGGCTGGCTGCTGTGTGGCCGGGGCGCTGCTGACGGGCGGGTATCTGCGGCGGGAGGGCGGAGGCAACGCGGCGGGGCTCCAGCTTCCATGTGCGGGGACGGACGCCGCTGACGTCACGGCAGCGAGAGGGGCGGGGCGCGCTGCGTGAGACGGGTTCACGGAACTTTGCGAAAAAGGAGCTTCGTTGGTCTGAGCGGCCGCACGGATGATGCTGCCTTCAGAAAGTGTACAAAATATTCGTTTCTGAACAAGGTGCTCAAGTGAAAAGTTATGATAATATATTTATTAGTATTTGTCGTAGCGGTATTATTATCAATAAATCATCAATCAAATTGGATTGTACAGCCCGTGTTCACAAACGTGGTACTGCACTTCCTCTGGTTATCCACAGTCCACATGCAAGGTGTGAAGCTGATAAGATGATATGCAAACCACACATACGGACAGACGGGGAGATGGTTGTGGAATCAGCAGGTAGTTATGTATTTGACCCACTATGGGGACATTTGCTGTGTTACAGAATCGAGATAGTGAAATAAATGCAGGTAATAAATTAGTATAACAAATAATACAACTTAAACAGAAGCAACTCTAAAAAGAGAGAAATAGCTCCGTATGGTCGTAGATTTACTGAAGAGCTGAAACGATCAATCAGTCAATGAGCTAGTCGCTAAGAAATAGCTGTAAATGATTTGATAATTGATTAATGGTGGCAATAATTGTTTTTTTTCATTCCCAAAAGAACATTTGCAACTTTAGTTAGTCGTTTATCACTGTGTGTAAAATAAATAATATTATGTGTTTGGATCATAGATAGAACAATAGCTGGAAGGATAGATGTCACAATAGATAAAATGCTAAATGGAATGATTGATGGAACAATAGATGGGATGATGGATGGAATGATTGATGGTACAATAGATGGAATGATGGATGGAATGATTGATGGAACAATAAATGGAATGATTGATAGAACAAAAAATGGAACATTAGATGGTATGAAAGATGGAGCCATAGATGGAATGCGTAGATTTCTGGTAAATTCGATCACGCGAGATATGTTGCAATCCTTCATAATAAGTTCCTCCAACACCACTGGTATCACACTTTTAAAAACAGAGACTGAACTTGACTGTTTCTCTGTGTTATAAACATGGCCTCTGCTGCAAATCTGTAAATGAGCAATGAGGTGCAAACAGTGTAGTACCACAGCGAAGCATGACGTGAATCTAAACTTGACCTACTTTCAGCCAATAGTTGTTGTCAGGCTGCCGTTGATTCTTCGCAGGCCCTGGCACATGCAAACTCATGCTGTCGAGAACAGTAGTGGCTGAGTCATAGTTATAAGTCCTGGCAGCACTCTGCCCGTTTCCTCGCTTTCAATGATTAATGAGTCTGTTTCATCAGAAACACAAATTTTACACACATGCACACACACACACACACACACATATAAACAAGGCCCCATGCACGACAAAGTGACAGGCTGAGGAAAAACGAGTCGCATGAGGGTGTGCAGGATATGACAACAGGCCAATGAGAGGACAGGATTATGCAGACATGGATGCAAACCAGACAAGGACAAGCTGCTTTATCTGAAACTGTCCCCATGCCTATGAAAATGTCACAGCAGATCTTATCTTTCAAGCCATGACACTGCTCTATTTAGAATTTTGCCTTTGACATTTTGCATCTACATGAGACTCTCCAGCAGCTTCATTCTGATGTTTGTAATTCATTGTCTCAGTCCATTCTCTGTTTTTACTTGTAGTCCGCATATTTTAAACCCATCCCCAGGAAGTATAATAAGATGTGACTGTATATAAAACCTAAAATAAACAGACTAAAGCATCTGCTGCATCACATGCACAACAACACTCAGTAGAGCGTCTATCTCTGCCAAGACCGAACAATGTGATACATACAGTATTCCCTAAGAAATTAGGAAAAAGGGTCCTGGATGCCACACCTTCAAACGGATCCACAAAAATGTTGTGGTTTCTTCCTTGTTCCACGCTGCTTCCTTCCACCAGTTGGGTGCAAATCTAATCAGGGTACTTGAACTAATCCTGAGCTCAAATAAATTTGAAAGGTTCTCAGATAGCACATATGGCCCAACAGTCCCCGATGGATCTACACCAAATTCCACACACTCGTAGGTACAAGTCCCCTAAACATGATTTATTTCCCCCATCAAGATCCATAATTTATTCTTTGAGAAATCACGGAGGATGTTGGAAATCACAATGTAAAAGGAGGTGAAAATAAAAGTCTGGGATCTGCTCCCTGATCCAGATCTGCACCGAATTTCGATGAGTTCACCACTGAGCCCATTCCACATCCCTCCACGATGATTTGTAGTAATCCATTTTGACGTTTTTGGTGTAAACCTGCTCACAAACAAACAAACAGGGGTGGAAAGACAGCCTCCTCTGTAGAGGCAGGAATAGGACACATTTAGTGGAGCACCTTCCTCCACAAAGGCTGAGCAAACCCACTTGTCAGATTATTTTTTATAGAGAACCATACCTCATATCCTGACAAAATATATTATTACAATAATATATATTATTGTAACAAAAAAGAAAAACATTAAGAAAAGTTAGAAATAAGGAATCTTACAGGTGTATCGTATATTGTTTCCTTTTATCATTATAAAACAGGTAACCATTCAATATTATGATTCATAAAATAAAAACACATCATTGGACAAAGACAAGCAAACTTTACAATAAAGTACCAGATCTCAACTGGACACAAAAAAACAATCTTTGGTTTGTAGATTCTAGACAGCATAATACTGCATTCATTTTTATGTCCTGCGTAAAAAAGCTGAATTAAAACAGATACGGATCAAAATAAGAGGAAAGGGAGGAGGATTTTTTTTTTTAATTAATGAATTTCGTGGAGACAAATACACAGAGTGAACACTGGGACATCAGCACATGTGGAAAGAGTCAAGGAAATAATCTGATGCTTAGCTGTAAAAGAGCGAGGAACCTTTCAAAGACATTATCATCTAACATGATCTGTCTTGGCCTCTCTGTTGTCTCAGATATTCTTAGTTCATTCTCCTACATGTTTGTTTTAGTCCACATGTTGTCAGCCTCTTTTCTCTCACAAGGTTTTTCGTGATTCATATTTTTATCGTTTTTTCATTAAAAATGGTCAACAAACGTGTGAATTTTCCTCTGACTCATTGATCTACGTCGATTATCATACTAGTTGCATTTTATATATGAATTGTGCTAATTCAATAAAGTTTATTATTATGATTGAATAGAAATATATATGACAAAAATGTTAAAGTGAGGTCACCTATCTCGAGATAGTGATCAGATTCATAGGATGATGAGACTGAGGAGTTTCAGGTTTTGCTTGACTCACGTGAGACACTGCGGCTGTTTAAAGAATCTCGTGAGCAAAGGAAGCTGCGCTGCTGCTCTGAAGACAGATACAGGTCAGAGTTCATGTATCGATGGGTTGGACCGATCCCAAACAGCTGCAGGTGAACGGATGAACTGATGAGCAGTCTTCTGTCTGCAGCTATGGGGCTTTTGTTCACTGTGACCGAAGAAAAGCTATGAAGAAAAAAAAGAGAGAACTGTGACGTACAAACAGAACAAAACATGTGTTGTATCAAAGTGCTCAGCTGAACGGGGCAGAGTGGGCCCGGATCACTGAAACAGGGTCAGTCAAGGCTACATTAAGACAAATTCAAAGAAATTGAGCCACATAAAAAAAATTCTGATTTCAAACTGTGACAGTAGACAAGGAGCTGTGTGTGGAGGTAACTGCGCCTCAGTGTCGGTGGTAGTTCTTCATAATTGTTTCATGTTAGTTGTGCGGATAAAGGACATTTTTTTATTTGGCTCTGCCTTTTATAGTCCTACAAGAAAGCGATAGAAGATCACGTCCTCGCCAGATAAAGATCTGCTGCGATCATTTTCACATTTGCTATAGCGAAGGTTACAAGAAAGTTTAGCGGTACGTTATCCAAGAGTTTCCATCTGCGAATATCGCAAAAGACCTCTCCCAATACCATTGTCAGAGGTTTTAGGGAACATTAGGAGCTGTGTTTTCTAAGAAAAGACTATTCTTTGAACCAAGACATTCAAACCCATGCAGAGCTCTCTTTACAGAGAAGTGTGAGATTGATCACTAATTAGTTTTCCTCCGGTTTGTTATTCACACAGGAGACAAACATCTGCCAATGGAAACTCCTATTTGTGAATATGTGGGGCAGCATGTTCAGTAGAAAAACAAAAAAAAATATAAATATACATCTTACAACTTCAGAGTCGAGATCTAAAAACCTGGACACATGAAACAGAAAGTTTTTTTCAGGACTGTGTTTTATTCAGACCATGTGTAAAAACCTGCACACAAACACAACTGTCTCTGTGCACATGTCTCCTACTAAACAACACATACAGCCGACATAACACACACTTCACTGTTTACACAGGACAAAAAAGCTTTTTCTAAAAATCTACCTTCGGCTTAATTGGCTATAGTTGTCTTTTATCCACGTATCCTTTTTTTCCTCGCAGTCGGCTGCGTGATAGAAAAATACTCCGATAATGTTGATATATTGGCACATTGGGTATGTAGACACAAACACACACAGACAACAACAGTGTTATTTGCACAACATTTAGGTCAGTGTGTAAACATCTCTCATGTTTCTCAAAAGATTCATATGACATGGATATGTATCAATAGTCTAAAATTACAAAAAACACCAAACATACAACAATAATCAAACGGAAAACATCATAGAAATGTCAAACAGAGTGATTATTAGTTGAAAGGTGCTTTTAACAGGGTTTAGTTAGTTTCAGTTACTGGGTTTATTATGATAGTGAGTGGTTTTTGGATATTTCACTCGTGTGTTGTGCACAGGGGCAGAGTCATGTTAAAACAGGCAGAGGCCTTCCCCAAAACTGTTGCAACAAAACATGGAGAAATAGAGTCGCCCAATACAGTGTGTTGTTTTTGTGGCAGGAAGATTTCTGCAGCCACGCCAGGAAAAACAGCCCGGCAGACCAAAACTACACAAAGTAAAAACAGAAAAAAAAAATCTAACTAAAGCTCCTTTGTCTTAGTTTTACAAAGGGCTCATTGCAATTATTCTGTCAGGGCATAAGTAATAAGAGCTGTGTGAGAAATACGTCATCCCAAAGCACAACCCTGACCTGCTGCAATAAACTGATCATACGATGTCGGACACCAAATTTTCTATTTTCCGATTACTGGGATCAGAGTGGGAGGAGTGGAAATGAATGAGCTTGACGAAACGTAGTGGAATAATCCAGCAGCACTGAGGGCTTGAAGCCTGAATCTGCAACAAAACCATTCCTGTTACGTAACACTTAGCGAAGCAATTACATTGACTCGGGCGGTCATCCCTCGCTTGGAACAGCAGCGCCCTGGGTCGGAAACTACTCCACCGGCCCGGCGCACGCTGTTCCAGTCAGGACGGGACGGAATCTCCTCGCAGACGCTTCCATCATTAACTGTTTGACTACAAAGAAAACTCCACAATAACCAGACATGCTTGTTATTCTGATAGATCTGCAAAAGATGCACACTGTGCAAGTCTCAGACCTATTATGGAAAATAAACCAGAGAGACCGTATTTCTTTCAAAATGGGGCATTATATGTGAGCTTAGAAAAGAGGAAGATAGAACAAAAAAAACATCACCAGACAGATAGACAAAACAACAACGATGATTGTATTTATTGCAGTGAGGGTATTAGCAGGAGACAGAACTGAGGGATAATTTAACTAAATTGAATGGCGCAGGATATAAAGCCCAGCTTCTTGTTTTCCTGCTAAAGAAGAAAATAATATTATCTGCTTGGTTTTTCAATTAAAGCATCCAATTGTTTTTAAATTAGACGACACTCTTGTGATTCCAGCTCACTTCAGGGGCCCATATTCCTTTTCCCCACTGAACCAAACTAAGTGCCACATGTTGATGGTATAAGGTCGGATAATGACTTCAAGCCACATTCTGCCAAATGCCAAATGGGAACAGTCTCTCTGTGATTTCCAGCTCGACTTCAGGCTTTCTGCAGTCACTGCTTCCAGCTCAGAGGTTTTTTCCAGCGGACTCTCCACCTACCTGCTCACCATTTCCACTCCCCGCCAGGTGAGAGATGTCGAGGCGTAGGGTTGCTCATCTGTACGTCCCACTCACTGCATTAAGCACTCACATCGCTCCGCTCGCTGCCACATACTCAGATGCCCACACACACACACACACACACAGAGAGGGCTGCAGGTGAAGCCAAGTGGCTGATACAGTTATTTCTGGATGTGCTGCCTGTCCATTTATAGAGGCAGGAGGGGAGGGGAACGGATGGGTGCTCTGTTGGGTTTCTTCAATGTTTAAGATACAGATGAAGGAATGAGCCAAAAATGTGATTTAAAAAAAAGGAAATAGCCGTAAATAAAGTCTCTTCAAATAACATATGCTGGTAATTGGAGGAATATTTAGTTTTCAGTACATTTCTTCTTAAAGGCCGCTCGTTTCAAGAGCAACGTGCTGCTAAAAACAAACTCAGATCTTCTGAGTCTTGTGTTGCAGCAGGCAAATTGATGTAGGAACAATTTTCTTCCACTCAAGTGATTATTCAGATTGCCAGAGTGCTGCAGAGCCGTACAGGAATCAGTGATTTGGCAGCTCTGACGAGAGCGAGTAACCGACTGTGTTTCCTGTTGGTTACTTGTCCGCGGCACAGTGGAGAGAGGGCTCTGTCCAATTTGGCCTTTTTGGTAATTAATGCTGAGAGAGCCGAGGGGGAACAACGTGTTTGTTTTGGCCTCCATGCACCCCGGCTGTTGCAGTTGTTAATCTCACAGTAATCTCTTCAGCACTTCGCAGGACTTGTAGCATTGGGCTTGAGAAAAGGAACGTTGTCAGAGAGGACATGGAGGAAAGAAAGTGAATATGTTAGAGGGGAAAAAATAAATCCTGCTTGCATACATGGAGCTCCTCCTAAGTCACATTCACAGTTTCCACCATCTCGTAGTATCGCCAGTGCATTCTCTCTTCATGTCCAATCACAACCTAACACATTTACCTTCAGCCAATCACCTGTAAGCTGTCAAAGTATAAAATGTTGTCTCTAAGTATCAAACCATTGAGTGAGCCAGCTCCACCCCTGCACAATCTTAACTACGGTCACCCTGGAGGGACATCTCCCTCATATCAAAGCATCTAATTCACAGGAATGCTTCTATGGTGTTCCAATACACTATCGTTATTGAACAATCCTTTATATGACATTTACAACTTATCGCTCAATGCTTTTTCTAGTCTACATTTATGTTCCCAAAAAACACGAAAATTCCTTGTATGTGTAAACCTACTCGACAATAAACCCTCATTTCTGATTCTGATGTTCTTTATTTCCCCCTGAGTTCTAAAAGCCAAAGTCAATTCCTCTGTTCACAATAAATTTAGTTTAATTCTAAAATTGATTCATTCTCATTTGTTCCTCTCCTGATTCAGATGTCAGCTACCAAATGTTTTTGGGCTAACTACAGCCATATCTGGACCTTGAAAAGCATGAGAATCTAGTTTTGTTCGAGGTATGTTGTTGACACATGCAGGGACTTTAAAAGACCAAAAAATCAATAGATGAATGTTCACAATAAAATGAATAAAACAACTTGATTATAATCCCTAAAAAGAGGTTACATTAAAAGCTTATATTTCCCTTTATTTCTTAGTTTGTTGGTCTTTGTTGTAATCTGCAAACCAAAGGTTCTGGTGAAGTTGTCAATTAGACTGCATGTATTTTACACAAACACACACACACACACACACACACACACACACACACACACCCACACACACACACACTCAGTAGGTAGTAGGTCTGCCCAGTGAGACCTACTCACTCACACACACATCTACTCACAGACTTGGAGGAGTCACATGCTGTCAGCTTTCACTCCCTTATTTTTCACTCTGTCTCTCTTATTTTTCTTCTTTGCACCCTTTCTCCTCTTCTCTCTCCCCGTCACACAGTCAATAAAAAAACCTGTTGTGCAGTAGATGATGTTTTCGGGCCTGTGTGTGTCTGTGTGTTTCCATGTTGATGCGTCTCGCAGTGAGTCAGAAAGTGGAAGAAGAAAACAGGCAGTGTGCGAGTCCACACGCCACAGCAGACCATTTCCATTTAGCCCTCTCATCTTTCCATGACATAGAGCGTAAACAATCTGGACCCAGCAGAGCGCCTCATTAAACCACCTCTGCTCGCTCCCATTCCAGCGCTCGGCTGATTGAAGGTACTGGTGTTGAGTCGAGGGGATCACTGGGGGACTGAACGACTGCTGCAACCACAGAACATGTGATTAACCACCACCGTTCACTTTTGCTGCAGGTATGTTAACGCTTCAGCAAAGAAAGTGGCATTTTATAGGGTCAGTGTGTAAATATAGACAGTGTCTGTGGGCAGACCCCAAGTTCAACCAATCACGTTTGAGCAGGCTTCAGAGTCGCCTACAGGTCCGTGTGTAGCGTTAAAGCGGCGGAAGACATTGACCGAAATGCGTTGGCTTTTGAAGTTATCTACGTTTCGTATCCAGATAGCTGTTAATAAAGATCACAGACAATATCATCGAGACCTTAAACAGCTACACAAGTGTCACTGTTTGTGTTTTGTTTTTGTAACTAGTCCGACTACAAACAGTGTAAGGCGAATGGAAGGTGTCTTCTATCTGCTCTCTACACTGGAAGTCCCACAATATAGGTTACCCTAAGGCTAAATTGTCATCTTTTGTTATCAGTGCATCCAGTGCAGCTAAAACTGGCTGCATTTAAAATAATTTTCCCCCATTAAGGTAATATGAGACACAACAACAACAACAACCACAACAACAACAACAACAACAACAACAACAACAAAATTACTAATAATAATAATGATACACAGGACCTGCACAGAACCCTGACCTCGACCTTGTCCTCCACCTTGGGGACGTGTGCCAGGCCTTATTTCTTAACACCGTTGTTAATGCTGTTGTCGCTGAACAGGAGAAAATCCCGGCTGCCGTGGTCCAAAATGTGCAGGAGAGCCTGAAACCTGAAAGCCTCAGTCACAGCAGCAGGTGAGGCTGCTTGGCTGTGCAATGACACATTCAGGTGTCTGTATCTTGCTATTCATGCAACATACTCAGTACGAGCAGCTCAGGTGATTTAGATCCTGTCTGAAAAGTGGTGACTGTGATAACAGGGAACTTTCAGCCATTATGCAAACCAGTTCAGGGGCTCAAAAGAAACCATTAGTAAAATAACTTTGAGGGGGAACAAAGAGCAACTTAAACAAAACAACCATGGTCATCTCTGCTGATTTCTTATTGAAACAGAGGATATGGTCGAGGTTGTGCAGTGAAAGATCAATCTAAAAAATGTAGACCAATGGGATCAGTCAAACTGACAAAGATGGTTTGATTTGAATCTTGAAAGTCACTCAGTAGAGCTCTTAACTCCGCAGAGGCCCAACATTCCACTTAAATCCAACCAAGCTTCACCAAATTTCACACAGTCATGGACATCACACCTCTAAATGTGTCTGATCCAGGAATTACACTTATGGAAATCAGTGCAAAAGGTTAAACCCCCAAAAAGATCTCCCCTAACAATGTTAATGCACGTGAAAAGAAAAATGTATTCGTCCTTTTGTCCATATTTGCACCAAGATGAATGTGACTTTCTTGGCCCATGTCCCATCCTCTCGACAAGTTTAGTGAATACATGTTCAGTAGTTTTTGTGTAATCAAGCGGATGAACAAACAAACGGCCATAATTCATCAGAACCTCCGCAGCTTCATGTCCCTGTTGGACTGTGGACTGATTTCCTCGGGTCCTCACGCTCCACAGGATCCTCCTCAGCCACAGCTAATGTGGCTCTAATGTTTAACAGGCCTGTTGACCACTCGCATTCAGAGGAGTCTTAGCAAGAAACAAGTGTGACCGTTCAATGTGTTTGCATGCTCTCAGTAATCCATCTGTTGGCGGCACCCCAAATTCCTTCCTGGGCTGAAGGTGAAAGAAGTTTCCATGCCGCAGGACCTGGATAAGTGTGAGAGCGAGCCGAGTCACTGAAGACTGCTTCTCATGATCGGACGATATTTACGAGCATCTACTCACAACCCGGTTTCGTTGATTGAATGGGTGAAGATGTGAATTCTCTGATGTGACGCACTGTTTGGATGAAGCACAGAGTGTCTCCTGGTCCGTCTGTTATTTCCGGTATGCAAGTGTTGGTATGGCAACAGCAGCTGCTGCCCCGGCGGTACCGTCCTCCTGCCTTCAGGCGGCCAGAGCCGAGCCAAGGCTGGCATCTGCAGAGCCAGCCGAGGTTCCAGAGACGGGGGGGGAAGTTGGTGTAGCTGGACGCTCAGATATGTGTGTGTTATTGTACGAGTGAAAGTGTTTTTCTTGGGAGGGTTGGGGTGGGCGGTGTTCGTCCTCCGGCTGTCTAACGAACATTAAGCTGCCAAGGACCCAGCTTCACTCCGGGATACGCAATTTTTTTTAATAGGAAGTGTGTAAGAAACAGGGCTCAACTGGATTATATGAACCACACGTAATGTTAACAGTCTGAGAATGAAGCTTCAAAACGATGATTGTTTATTCTCTTGGCTGCTTTTCCGTCTCTTTAAACATACATCTGGCATGCAACCTTTTATTCCACATTTACACAGAGGCACATACAAAGTAAAACAAAATCTCTCCACCCCCATCCATTACCTATACTGACACTGGGAAAGAGGTGAGACCCTGCACACAGCAAAACAAAGCTCACTTTCCCACTGGTCAAAGAACCCACTAACACACTGAGGTCCAGCTTTTGTCTGCAATGGGAATGAATACAATCTTTATCTGCTCCTGGGTCAAATGACTCTGCTGGACACAGGATTGAGTTGGCAGTGATGGAAACATGACACTCAGATGAATGTGCTAATTTGAAGAAGGACAGCGAGGTAACAGAGCGCCTCAGTTGTTGTTGTGTTCATAATGTAAAACATGACGCACCGGGGGAAATCACACAACCGCCATCTCTTCTAGTGGCAATGGGAAATTAGTATTTTTTTTTAGCAGGTTCACCTGTGTTTAAAAAAACGTATATAACTGCAAAATGTGGTGTTAAAGAGGTTTATTGTAATCACTAATATAAACTTCTGTCAATCGCCACAGCTCAAACCCCTGCCCTCCTAAAAATCTACCAAGCTGCCCCAAATTGAACACACTCGTAAATTACAGTCTCTGTAGAAAAACGTAGCAACGTTAATGAAAGAGAAAAATAAATCCTGGATCCACACCAAGATTGTATGAGCTCTTTCCTGACCCATACCACACTCTTCCACCAAGTTTCACGGTTATTCATCCAGTAGTTTTAGAATCCTGTCATCCTGCTAACTAACAGACAAACAGAGGCAGATGACAACCTCAACTCTTAGTGCTCTCATGTAGTACATCAATTTCATACTGTAGGGTTGTGTCCCTTCAACACCTACTGGTTAGATAAGACTAATTAACCCTATTACAGAAATGGATACAAATGATGCAGTAAACATCCACGTTTCTTTCTTTTAGACAGAATGAGTTATTCGTTTCAATAGAATACAATTCTACTAAAGCAAAAGATGAGGTTGATAATTGGTTATAAAAGCATTGTAACAAAATATATCGAGCTGCATCTCTTTCTGCATCTCCCGCTGTCTCCAGCCCTTTTCTCTCTCTGCCCTTTCTAATCTCCCTCCTGCAGCACTGTGATTACAGCCAAACTGTCGCTCTGAAAATTTAGCTACTCTGACTTATGTGACCTTTTCGAGGACGTGACGTCAGCGTCAACTGAAGCCAAAGGAACCAAATGGACTTTTTCAGATGAGAACATGTCTCTAATGTTGACGTCCAAAACCCTTTGATTTTCAAATCTGCACATTTCAGAAGCTTCAGGCTTGATTGTGATTTCTCGAAGCATTGATCCGTTATTTTTTCCTGATCATCAATGAATGAATAAACTACTAATAATAACCCACATCGTGCAGCGTGTGTTCCTGCAGAAGTGCTCACCAGCGATTACAAACACAACAGGAGTGGTGCTGTGTAGCATCAGTAGGGCAAAAATAGTCGACGGGCACTGACCAGCTGATGGGAGGATTACAAAGTAAATCCCTCCATGTCCTGGAAATCTTAACAAGCCACCTAAATGTGTGGCGGGGCACTTTGGATCACTAGTTTGACAGGAGCTGAGGTAAAGAAGAATCGAGTCCGGCGGTTCCTCCACAACATGGCGTCCGTATTCACTTCCCCAAGTCCACAGCTCCCACTCGCCTGAATCAAGAATAAAGGTTCACTGGGTCCGTGTTTTCGTCCCCCAGACTTATTTCACCTCATTGAGAAGAAATCACGGCAGAAACCTGGGACTCTGACAATAGAGAGAAAATTGGCTGAATGACATAATGGCCGTCTTTGGACGGGGGCGACGCTGCTGTTCGCTGCTGTTACGTGTCTGTGCTTCTTTCCTTTTAAGAATTAGCCTCTAATCGCTCAGAGTGAAGAGTAGTGATGAATATGTCATTACGACAACAGCAATGTGAGACCTTGCACAACTGAAGAACAAGCAGTTTCTGTCTCTAGGCAACATCGTCTCCACTGACCGCGGTGGGTTCAAAAGGAGAGTTCAAGCTGTCCCTCTTATGTATTCTGGTTAACGCGACCTAGTTCCACACAAACACCCCCCCCCCCCCCGTTCCCCTCTGAGCCAATCATCCTCTATTTGATGAGGGCGCCCTCACGAGCTTCACTTACACCTGCTCTCCTCATCTCTGCGTTCAACAGCAGCAGGTTTGTTCTGCAGCGTCTTCACATGTCTGACAGCACGGATCAGGTGTGGAATAAAAGAATATTTTTGTAAATGAGCTTTTAGGTGGCATGTGACGTGCTAAGAAGCTGTTTCAGACGATCTAAGAACCTCTCAACAAATTCTGTTTTGCTGCTCAAGGGCAGGTGGTGTAACACAATATGTAAACACGTTCAGGTTTTTTTACATTTCCTTCCAAGAAAAGAAATACAAAATGTCAAGACTGCTCTGCGGCTGCAATGCCTGCATCAGCATATCCAGTTTCAGTAGGAGAAATGAGGTCACCATGACCTTTGACCTCTAAAATCGTATTATCGCTGGCTATATTGTAATTACAAAGAAAGAATGTAATTAGATCACAAAAATTGATTTGAGACACCGCGACTTGGAAGTCTATCCTGTGAGTGTGTGATGATGCGGTGCAGTGAGGACAAATCTGAGCTCTCCATGTTCATCCTCTTGCCTACCCTGAGTAAGCATGTCAGCAGTCGGGCATAAAAAGCAGCAGTCGGGGGCCACACAGGGTTAAGACTCTTTTGAGGGCAGAGCCGGGGAAGCCGCTCAGGACGCACAGCGGAGGGCGGGCGGCAGGTGCGGCACCCAGCCACGTTTTGACCCGAGGACTCGTCTGTGTCAGCAGGGTTTGTCTCTGCAGCGAACTGGATCCTGCAGAGACGAGAAGGCCGAACGTTGACTCCTTCCATTATTGATCATTTCACTGAGCTGCATCAGAACCCACGTTCTGCCAAGACGAAAATGTATACGTAGTGAAACAGCAGCTGGCAAACATAAAAGTGTAAGCATGTGTTTTTTTACATTAAACCTTCGGTTAGCATTGAAACAAGAAGCCAATAATCACCTTACACAATAGGACAGTAATTAGTTGTGTCGCCTTTGCCTGGTCTTACTTTCTTTCTTGCTTTCCTTTCGACAATCAAAAGAGGGATCTATTATAGTTCAATTAAAACACAGCAAATACAGATGGATGACAAAGTAAAGCCAAAAGTTCTCATTCCCCCCTGGTGGCCGGCTGCAGTGTAGGTCGTAAACCTGGCCTCCTCAGCGTTAGCAGAGAGGACATGAACATGAACCAATCATTTGAGCTGGTTCCAATTTGAACCTGACCGATTTGTCTGTTGGCCGATAATCAGCCGGTGTCACAGACATGTCGGTATCTGCGTTTCTGTTGGACGATAGGAAAAACATTTGTTTTCTTAATTTATAGTTATACATAAGTCGTTGGATAAATTGTCCAAAATTAAGACTCAATTACATTCCTTTGTCACAAGGGTTTGTTTATTACATGTGTGTAATCATTGCAAAAACCTTTGAAAATATATATATTGGACACAAAATGTCGGCATCGGATCCAAAACTTCATACCTTATTTATACAATATTTTTTATTTTTTATTCACTTCCACCACGGCGAAGAGCTTCTTTGAAGTCCTCCATTGTGCAGCTCTGCAGGAGCAGTTGGAGGATTCTTCTGTTGTTCCCTGCGGAGGACGAGGCAGACAACAGGAGCAGCTCTAAACTGAGCACTGAGCCGGGAAACAGAGACACAGAGAAACAAGCAGGCAGCTGTGTGGGCAGCACGAAACCATGCAAAGACTGGACTGTTCTAAATACAATTATTCCATTTTTAAAGAAAGGAACACAAATAAAAACATGGAGGTGGATAGAAACATACCAATGTAACAGTATAGTGGGTCCAGGTTTGTTTAATCTCTTTGAACTGTCAAACAGTTGGAAAGTGGCTGAAATGAATGATTCAAATCGGAAATAATTCCACTTTTCCTCACTGAACTTGAAGCTCTAAAGATAGCTACAAACCCTTTTGTGATGTTTATGTCACAGTTTAATGTTCAGAGTTGAATGAGAGACATTATGAGCCTCTGAGTGGGGCTACTGGGGCAGGACTTCTGGTTGTTTGAACGATTGAAACCATGCGAGCAATGGACAATGAAAGTAGAAAAAAACCTATCAGCACAACAAATAGCAAATCATGTTAGTGGCATCGGGAAATTGTTTCTTTTTGGATGGAGCTTGGGTAACACGTTCATAGCAGTTAAACGACTCCGGTCTAAGTCTGAATGGAGGCAGCAAGTCCTGGGATCAGTGTCCCCGAATCGACTGAAGGACATTTTATAAGGAAACGGCCTATCCTCATATCGAGGTCGGTGATTTTATCTTGTGTTATGACTCAGGAAGGTTGACATGTTCTAATATTCAGAAAAACACATCACTTTCCTCATAGTGTCCTTTGCTGCAGCTCGTGCATTATGCAATGGTGAGTCGTGCATTAATCTCTGCAGAACCAAAGACCTTTGAAACAAACACACAGTATATAAGTGTCATTTGAGATTTGGCAGGGATGGTCACTGGGACAGATTTTATAGGCAAAATAACACACTTTGGAAAACAGATTGATTAGTCATGAACTGCAATTTTAAGATTAGGGATTCAAAATAAATTGCTCTTTTCTCATTTTCAGGTATAATCCCATACGACACCGGAGTAAATAAATGAAAAATGTGTCATTATATAATTCAATTCAGATCCACATAGTCTTATCCCCTGTGGCCCTGCAGCAACGCATCTAACCTTTATTAATACGTGCACCTGTTCGAATTAGAGCATGTGCTTTCCTCTCTGACATGTCAAGATGTCTCCTGTGAAACACACGTTTTTCCTGAGGTGACAAAACACTCAGTCACTGCTGTCGAGCTGAGCCTGACAGACCTGCCCGACCCGGTCTGCTGTGTGATTAGTGGCTCGTGATGACAGATGTTCTCTAATGGTTTCAAACCGATCACACGTTGTGCTCCTGTTTCCTTGTGGTGACAGTGTGGCGAAAGCTCATCACATTAATGAGGCGCTCTGTCGTAGTTATTATTTTAAATGTGGTTTCTAATCTTTAATTCTTCTCATGTTCCCTGGAAATAACTTAAATATATTCAAGTCTCGGTCGGCTATACATTCACCTGGACACCTCACTTCTACTGTGTTATTCAAATGGGTAATTGACTATTGTTTGTTTTTCTTTTAAACAAGACACACCTGACATATTTACGTGTCACTCTCGCCCACGCCCTCGGGTGAGGCCTTTCTTTCTAATAATGAGTCATGAAAAACAAATTCAGTCATGAGGTGAGAGACGGAACAGAAAGCATCTCTGCCATCTTCCTTTATGTTGCAGCAGGAGAACAAATATCAACCGCTAAACTTTTCCCCACAGTCAACTACATCTAGATTTATCAGATTGAACGACTTAATATTAGTCTCTGAAGACGAATGAGGGAGTTAGGAACAGCGAGGCCGGCCGACCAGACAACCTGTTTGATGGGATTCTATCACGCTGAGATGAAAACATGTCAGATAAAAAAAAACTGAGAAAATCCCTAATCTCCATCTGTTAATGAGGAAGGAAAAAGGTTATCAGAATCGCAGCAGGAAACGGAGAGCTGACATATTACTGCTCGTACGTCTCCTTTATTCTGGCCCCGCACAGCAATTTGAAACCTGCAGACTTTGACGTTGGGAGGCATTTGGCTTTTTCGACAGAGGAAAAAGAAAACTGACTCATTTAGCTCAAGAAATGGAAACTTTTCCAGACCATATGCTGCATATACCTGCTCAAACACAGACTGAACTCCTGCCTGTGCTTATCACTGTACAGTATCATCTGCAATCCTTTTATTGGGTGTTTATTCTGCCAGAGGAAAATGAGAACAAATCATAACCTGGTGCAACGGAAATGTGAATTTAGGGAAAATGTGATAATTATTGGTGTTCTTTAAAAACAAACCCATCTTTGCTCCAAAAAATGATAAAATAAGGTGTGATCATTCAAATATAAACCTGCAATAGCAGACGTTTTGGCAGATCACATGTCATAATTTAAACTGTAGTAAAATAAGTGAAAACTGTTCTGTTCTTATTTAGTAATGCAGAAGAGAGGGAGTAGCTTTATCTTTCATTTAGAGCCGTGTCTCCGGCCACCTGATGTGAGCAAATCATATTTACCCTCTTAGCTCTGGTTTTGGTTAATCAACTGAAGATGCGGCTGATTATACAATAAAGTAAAAGAAGCTATAAGGCTTTTGGGTAAGAAGTTAGTCAGTCACACTGTTCACACGTCTTTTAATACTTATTTCACGGTCTTTCTTTCACAATGAAAAGCCTCCCCCTTAAGGGAACATTTTAAATTAGATTTGGACAAAGCAGCACAAGAAGTAGCAGAGTGAGAGGAAATGTAGAAATAAATAAAACACAGGGTTGCTGCTGGTTTCAACCAGTTCAATTTTAGGCTTCCTGATGAATGAAAGCAAAGATCTTTGTCAAGAAATATCAGAGTCCCAGAATCACGTTAAGTTCATAATTGAAGATCAGTCCTGAAACACAGCAGTAAGTCTAGTCTTCACCACAGACGGGTGAATGGAGATTGATAGTGATGAATAGAATGAAGGATGACACAGTTTTAGGTGTAACAGAAGTGGCGGTAAATTACGTTAATCCCGGCGCCCTTCAGTGATCATCGGATGACACATTAGCCTCCGGGGGCGAAAGCCAATATTTGGGGCTTCTGGTGTCAATAGTACAGAGCTGGGTCAAGACTTCTTCTTGTCACCACCCACCGTTTACAGTACTCCATGTTTTCAAAGGCAGAATCTGTTTAGAAGTGAACATTAACCTAATTAAAACTTACCTAAATGTATATGAGAATTAAATGTGCTAAAATGTTAAATGCTCAGAAATTTTATAACGGCCTAACATTCAGATTATTACATTTCGTTTTTCAGACCCAGCGAAAACCACAAAAAAAAAAGATAGAAATTCAACCATTTTCTAAGTGGTAAAACCTGGGAATTATAAATAATAAATTGTTGTTTATAATGCGCGTATAGACCGTTTTTATGTCTGACATGTCCCTGCAATAGAATAAATGAAATGTAGACTTATGCATGTGCAATAAGGTATATTACATTCTATGAAATGGAAGTGGGTCAACTAAAACACTTGATCTCAGCACTCAGATCATTTTCTTCATTGTTTACCGTCCATGTCCTGAGGGTCTAATCTACTGTTCTTAAATGTACAATTGCACATCTGCCCACTCCTCATCCCACAGGGCGGATCCGTCTGTTGTTGATCTCATTGAGTGTTTTTCTTCTCTTTTTTTTTATGTTTTTCCTTATCCAATTTGTGGGGTTAAAAAGATAGACGGTGTCATATGCCCTGCAGACTGTTCAGCTGCCGGAAGCCAAAAGTGATATTGGGTTGTGTAAATAAAATTCGATCTGAGTTGTCTCAGCTGACAGTCATCAACCGATGACTCAAAACCATTAATCCCGAAAACCAAATCTTCCCTCCAAATAATTTTTGTACAGTTATTCAAAGAATGAGAGTGACGGTTTATGAAATCACAGGACAAATGTGTGATTCAATTCATGGTAATTCAGTTCAAAACTTAGCTAAATCCCCGCTACCAATCTTACTTGTGTGTGTGTGTGTGTGCGTGCGTGTATGTGTGTGTGTGTGTGTTTGTCACTAGTGTATTTTCAGCTGGAGCTTGTTCAAAACAACATTCCTCAAGGTGCATCAATCGCAGATCATCCGAAGTCCTTTGGGTTTTGCAACAGTTCTTCTCTCTAGGTAGGATCCCAGCCTGGGCTAAAGCCCCTGTGGACTGAATACCAAATTCTTTTCAGCAGAAAAAAGAAGAAGAAAGTATTTCAGACTGAGTGGGCACAAAAATGCAGAATGTACCTGCACGCACACGGACCAAGCTCCTGCCAGATTTTTTTCTTCTTTTTATTATCAATTTACTGGAGGCTATGGCAACAAGGAAATGAACCTGATACGAGTTCATCTGGTCTAGGAGCTGTGACGCGTTAGCAGAAGCTTCATTTCATGTTAAAATACTTCATGACCCTTTTTGTTGCTGTGACCTTTTCCCGCTCTTCAGCTCACTGCTCATGCTTCCATTTATTCATCAGTGTCCTCATGGCTGCCCAATTATGGATCAATCCATTTCCTCTGTGGCATGAAACCTGCAGGCCGACGTGCACACACGGGTCGTTCAATGAGGCTGCTGATTTTTTGTTTTTTTTGTGCGTGAAAGAAGTTTTACTTTGCTCTCCAAGCGTGTGCCAAACATTGTTTTAATCAACGGGTCAGGGTGTGTTGTTGCCGCCTGACGGGTTCCTCCCTCTCTCCTCGGCTCCGCACACCACTGGCCAGCTGCGTGTCACCCAGATCACAGTCAAGAACCCTCACTGCACAATCATTCCAGTTGCTGAATAATACAAAGCAAACAGTGACCTACTTTCGAAGCAGGGAACAAGCTCGAGTAAAGACGCGGAGCGGAGTACGGCGGAGGAAGTGGACGGAGGGCGGAGCGGAGCGGAGGCAGGGCGGTGCGCTGACGGAGGGGTGTAGGTATTGGTTTGTGTTACCATTTAAAAGGAAAGGAGGCCAGGTCTGTGCTGAGGAGAAGAGAGCTTGCCATGGCCTGCCATGTGAGCTCCCGAGTCCGATCCAGGCAGAGTGCCGGGCCAGGCCGTGGCTTGCCGGCTCCTTTAAATGTGATTAGACAGGCAGGCACAAGAATACTGCAGCAAGCCCCTATCCTGGAGGCCTCCCTGCACGAGGAATGCAGTTCACAGAAACGGGGCTTCACACATGTGTCACAACCATCCATCTGGGCAATGTACACATACTGACCTTGCACCCGCCCACCTGCATTCCTGCAATTTTTTTACCTGTTGTTTATATTTTGTTTATCCTGCAGGTACGATGCAATGTTCAACTTGTTGCTATGGGCCTTTCTGTTGACAGACAACAGAAGAAAACGGAAACAAAAACAAACATGCACACCTGAATCAAGCCCACATACAGAGAAGAAACTCATTAAATCATCATCATACTTAATTTATTGCTGGAGTGAAAGTGTTGGCCTAATGGCAGGTTGATCTAGGATGTAAGAAGACAGTTATTCTGAATTTCAGCAAGTTATCATCATTAAGTTTTAACCTGCACCAGGAAACAAAGAAAAAGAAAAACACAGAAATGACTAGTTGAGGCGAAACCTGAAACAATAAATGCTGCAGATTTGCCCAGTTTACAACAAATTGAAAACTCTGATGCAGTCGTGTTGGACACCGCCACACGCAGCACCACAAGGAAAACTTTATTAAAATTGTTTACTAAACAGAAACTCCTTCTCAGGTTTGTTCCAACAGACACCAGTCTGGGTCGGTCAACATGAACTCTTCTGCACTTTGCTGAGGTCAACTCAGATTGTTTTCCTCAGTACTCGATTAACTACTTTCTCTTAATATGTGGAGCAAAAACAAAACAAAAAAACGTCAGGAAAAGTTGCCGAGTCACTGTGGACAAACAGGGATGAACTCAGAACAGCAGTGTCAACACTATGTCGGCTTTTTCCGATTCAAAAGGAGTTTGAACTCTCGGGCAATGCATGCTGGGAAGTCAGTCATTCATTAATTTGTCTCATTTCTCATTTCTGTGAAATCTGAAAAGGAAATCTACACACTCTGAGTTGAATTAGCTTAAACATCAGACTGAGACAAAGCGTACATATCACATCACGTAAGACGAGAGTGGATTCCACTGACTGGGACGCTCAATGTCTCCTCCAGCTGAGTCTCCTGCTCCTCTGGTAAGAGTTCACACAGTGTGCCGAGGAGGAAGCGTGCATCTGAGAGGGAGATGTAGGACACGTGGTCCTGCTCTGCATCCAGCAGCAGGCCCCTGTAGGTGGGCTGTGCGTGGGGTCGGATATGCTGGTTTAAAATAGATCAGGGTACACACAGGGCCAAGCGTACACTAGTCGGAAATCCCCGGGTGTCACGAGCTGATGGACTCGTGACACAGCAACACCTTCAGCTTGATCTTAGATAATGACTTCAGGTGGTTGTCACGGTGACCAAAGGATGAGACTTGCATATTGTTGGTGTTTCACCTGAAATGACGCACAATTTGGGATTACACACAATAACAGTGAGCCAGTGTGATCCACAAACAAGTTTTTAATAAAAAATGGGAATTCATTTAAAGAGCCAAATTAAACACAGACTCTGGAACTTTAGTCTTATACCCTTCTTTAAAATCAATGTATGAGCCTCTGTCATTGTTGATCTGATTCCATATTTGAAACACAGACTGTATATCACACTATCCAGATATGAGGCCAAGATATCCTGGATACGAACGCAGCCATCTTGTGCCAATGATGTGGCTCATGAGGTTTCACCCTGACAAACACCAGTTCTTTATATGTTAATTGACGAGTTAATATTCAACCTATTCTGGTGCCTGTGGTGGTACTTTAAGGAACAGTTTCTTAAAATCAACAGCTTGATGTTTAAAGTGGTGAATAACAATGAAAAGTATGAATGTGATTATTAAGGAGTTTAAAGACCGTATGCAAAAGCTAAATAGGAAAATAAAACCTTGAATTCAGTTCATTACGATAATAAAATGATGATGGTAAAATAGAGTACATTTGTGAACACCTGACTTTGACTGGGAATAACCGGTTGCTCTTGATTATTTTCATGTTGCTGAATGTTGTTTCCGCCTCGACACAAACCAAAAGTCATGAAAGTAACTATGTGTCATGTGTTCCCTCTCCGTGGAGGAACAGATATACCGAGCTGCTCTCTTGAGGCGAATGAGGGATTACGGAGAGGGTTTGACCTCTGGCCTCAGCCCCGGCAAGAGATGATAGTTAGCCGCACAAAGCCGTTCGTACACACACACACACACACGTACTGAGAAATCTGAGCAAAAGGTTGAGCTCCACATTGGCAGTGCACATGCTGAGCTCAATCATCTGCAATTACGTCCATTGAAAAGAGAAGTGAACACAAACACAATGGAGTTTCTCAATCACATTTGGAGCATTTGTAAGCCTCCATGATGGAGACTGTGCGTCTGAAGCTGCAGTGTGCGGATGCAGGTGTGTTTACACAACATGCAGCTGACCCCACTCAGGTGCTTTTAGATAGATCATTGTTCTATCAACGGAAGGTCAACACTAGCAAACACGTTCAAGTATTTTCAGTTATTCCTCGATCTGTTTTCACTTTAAACCTCTCTTTATCCCTATATAAAAAGAAGGATTTTTATATATACCTTTTCGACCCCAATTCACAGAAAACACACAAAACCAAACAAGGAAAATCCTTCAAAAACACAAACACACACAATGTAGTATTGAAAAGGTTGAAAATTTAAACTGGAGACCAACCAATGTATGAGTTGACAGATAATATTGGCTGGTATGATCTTTTCAAGGCAATTCATTGTTGACATTTGTGTTTTTAGCTTACAGAAAAAACAAGGCAGAAAATGTGTACTGTTTTACATAAAAATATGTATATTAAATTAAATATCAACTATTTAATTAAATAAATAAATAAAATACAATACAATACCTCCACCAATGCCCCTTTAAAATCAACGAGCTTCACCATTTACGCACTATTTTGCCTTCTCTGGCAATGTTAGAGAAAGTGACAAATCCATCACTCTCACTAAGATAATAATCCATCATGTCTTTTTCAGGCTAAGAAAAACAAAAAGTGAAAATATCCTTGTCGGAGGAGATCAGGCATTTTTCCCCCCTTTTTCTTGTCAAGTGATTTGACGACTCTGATCAGCGTCTCACAAACATTAAAGATGAGAGACAATAAAAACATGAATGAATTTCCAAGTGGGAATGACCAGTTTTAATAGAGGCCTTTTATAGATATTTGATGTTAGCTGTGACTGTTTTGGAAAATGGGCCCCACAATGGTGTTTAAAAGCTGTTAGATGATGATGATATGGTCCGACTTTCATCTAGTTTTAACACAAGGACAAGAACTGGTTCGTGAAATTCATCATGAAGTTCACAACGTTACATACAAGATTATAAAATTGTTTTCTATGGACACCTTCCCCTTCGACGCTCTTGAAAATCCAAGCTGGCGGCTCACGGTCTGGATGTGACAGTGCTGGTGCTGCTGGAAGGAAACAATTGTTGCTCAACCACGTCATTCAGTCGTCCTCATTACAGAGAGTGAAGTGTGTTGATGACTGCAGCCTCGAGGATCCTCTCATCCTAACGAGTGGTTGCCGTGGGCTCTCAGCCTCTCGCTGTCTCGTCCGCATTTTGACTTGTTTACCTCACTGGACTGCTGGCCTGTTTTTTTAGGGAAATATAAACAGTCTGACCTCCTGACACCAGGATATAGATTTAAGAATAGTCCTGGGTTTATTTGTTTCTGATCTTTGCCTACCGGCTGCACACTGTGCCCTTCCTGATATGTGTAACTTCAAATCAAGTGTGACCACTGTAAAATAACCAACAACCTGAATGAGGGGACGTCCAGTGGACAGCACACGCTCCCATGATGAATTAAAAAATGAGCCTGGTGTTTTTCCACATCTTTCTCAAGGTCAAATCCAACAACAAGAAACGATGTGTTAATCCATCTCTTTTGTTGGATTCCCTTTTAGTTGGGGGGAAAAATAGTTTCCGCACATGCAGCCAGCCACAGGTGAACAGGCGTGCTTTTGTCCTGACAACATGTGCAGGGTCACATGTTATGAAAGGCTTGCCCATCAGAGAATCGGTAGTCCTGGAGACACGATGCAACAAACTCAGCGGAGCCTTTATATCATGTTGTGGGGAACAGTTCCACAATGGAGATGCAGCAACAGGAATAGGGTTAAAGACGGTTTCCTGCGAAGCCACCGTGAATTCAACTCGTTAAAAAAAGACTGTCTTTCCGAAGCGCCTACTTCTCTGCAGCTTTAACAGCTGGATGCCGCAGGGTGTCGCGGTGGCCCTGTGCTTTGCTCTGTGGCCACAGCCGAGGTCTGGCTTCATGTTCCACTCGTGTCAGTGAGGGTTTCCTCTGGGCTCTCACCTACATAAAGTTTAGTTCAATTGTACACCCTTTAAATTTAACCACAATCAACTGGCTTGAAGAAAAAGGTTCCATAAAAAAAGCTGAGGCCACATCTGTCAAATATATGCAGAAGTATATAGTGAGTAAATATATATGTTTTTTTTAGTTTCTTCTTGTTGCTTTTCTTATGTGTATTGTATTTATTGTGTTTTTATGTTTCTATATTCATTGTATGCACCAATTACCAGAGCAATTTCCTAGTAGGTGTAAACCTACTTGGCATTAAATTATTTCTGATTCTGATTCATAGCTCACAGAGTCATGAAGCACTTTCTACCAATAAACCTCAAAAGGATGCAAACATTGTACACACCAGGATCTATAACATCAATGCTCTGCACCATCAGTGAACTCTTTCACTTTTTAAAATATAGTGTGTTTCATTCAGCACTATATTACGATATATAATGTTTGAATTTATGGTTTTAGGTGAAAATTACAAAACAATACGACATTGATCCCCACAACATGATGCAGTCGTCTCAGTGTGCTACGATTCTTCATTCAGGCTTGTGTTCCAGCAATGATCCCTTTGCAGCCTGAAGCCTCTCATCAGATGGATGGTGAATAATGTAATAATGCTGTCATTGTTAAACAGTGACCACACAGGGGGCTCACAAACAAGCCCCCTGCATCACACCGACTCTGTTGACGCCCCCCCCCCCCGCACATAATTTATAACTATATATTATTGCCACTATCACCAATCTCTGCACGTTAGAAACGCACGTGCCCATAACTCTCTTACTGTATATATATTGTTGTTCTGCATTGTTGTTTTTATATTGTTGTTTGGACAGTGCACCAACCACACCAAGGCAATTTCCTGTATGTGCAAATATACATGGCAATAAAAAGAATTCTGATTCTGATCTGATTCAATACACTAAACCACAGCAGCCTATATCGTGTCTGTAGCCCTGGCTTCTAACCCAATCACAGCTCTCGTTTGCATATTGTTTACATTAATTCTTCCTCGTGAATACTGATTCATTTTTCCGTTCGTGCGTGTGTGTCTGAGCTGTGTGTAGACATGTGAACGCTACATTGGCAGGAGCCGAAACACATAACAACCTGCTGCGGTGTGAAATCAGCCTCGTTTCCTTGGGAACTGAGAGGAGGCTCTCCATCTCTCGGCTGAGTGCTGCGACGCCGACCAATTAAGAGGCGAGAGGGCCCGAGCCGCGGTAAATTATCTTCGAGTGCCTTTTCAGTCACCTCAGTGAAGACTGCATTTAATAATCAGGAAGGCAAAAGCTCCGGGGATTATTAAAGCATTTCGCCTCGCTACATTTGAGTGTGTTTTACTTCCTCATCGCGTTTGCCTGGATTTCTCTTGATGAGGCGTTCTCCATCTTAAATGACGGAGGCGGCGTGGCCTTTTACTCAATGCATTAATGGGATGATAATGCAGTCTGTTACTGTAATTTGAGCTTTTATGATGTATTTGGCTATAAGTAACTATAAAGTCTCATTCTATGCATGTTAATACATTTTTCAAATGCCAAAGATCTTGAAAACTTTTAAATTAACAAGTAAATAGCCCTTTGTGCAGATCAGTCCTCTTATTCAGGCCCGATGAATAAAATCAACAAATATATCTATTTAGGAGGCACTTGCATCAATTTCTGTTTCCCATTAAAAGGAGTGAAATTGTCTTTTTTCTCACCATTGAAAGAAAATATATGGAACAAAGCACAGAGCCTCTTGAATGGCCACCTCAGTATTCAAACTTATATTTTAAAGAAAGAGATTTGGTTTTATTTGACGTAGCGTAAACGAAAGGACGATTAGAGACGTGCGAGGAGTCTCTGGCGATTGGACGCCATCGGGACATCATCATTTTGAAGAAATATTCCCCTTAGTCGCCTGGACACTGAAAACCACCTAGAGGTGAAAATATCCAGACATCATGAAGATTCATAGGAATTAGGAGGATGGTGCCAGAAAAGAAACAGTGTCTATGGTCAAGTTAAGACAAGAACAAGAAGTCCCCATATTGATACAGAAACATTATCTGGGGACAATGAATATACAGATTCGGTTAAATTAAATTCTAGAGGTTAGTTCTCTTAACCTTTTAAGTTGTAGGACAATAGAAAAGGTGAGAAGTTCACGGAAATTGACAAATTCATCATCTGAGGACCATGAATATCCACAACAAATTTAGGGGACTCCAGTGAGTAGGATTGTGACAGCTTTTCATAAACCAAACTGTTGATTGAAATGTGACGTTTGGCCTGCTGCGGCTCAGAGAGTCACAGATATCAGTGACTCACCTGGGGACCATGAATCTTACATCTGGTTTTATTGTAAGCAAAAAGTCCCTTTATATAAACAGTTTCAGGTTTTTCTGTTTGACTAAAGACTGAAAAATCAGAAGCTTTTCTGCACATAAGAGAAAATCAACATTTGCTCGCTACTTCACCTGCAGTTTGAGTCATTGATCAAATCCCAGTGTTTCGATTCCAGCTGAACTCGCCGAACTCAGATGGGTGGAGGCTGTGGGTCAAAGTTACTAAGCTTTGAATTGAAAGAGAAGAGCAACTGTTTTCATTTTTGGTTTATCAGACTCTTCATCTCCCAGAGGACACACAGATACCAGTGTGTTCTGGTGCATGGTTTCATGGATTTTTGTGATCGAGCCAAGTCCACATGAGATCTTGTGTTCTGCTCAGCAATGAAAAAAATGTCTGCTTCCCTTATCATCAGTTGAGTTTCACTTTGAAATAGACCTGTGAGCAATACATTTTACAATCTGTTGCAATTACCATAATTACCTCACAGCTAAAATCCCAAAAGCTGCAACATTTTAATTTCATTTAAAACTTCTTAAGCATGAACACAGGCCTCTATCATCAGGTCTTACATATTCAAAAACCTTTGGTACATCTGCAGTGATGCGAATCAGCCAATCAAGACTCAAATTGAACCACAGAGTGACCTGAACCTCTGAGACAGTTCAACTCTCATCTGCTTGTTGATAGGACACATATTTCAGAAACTTATCTATGGACTGAAATGGTAAAATCAATGAAGTTGGCGTTTGGGTGACGAAAAGGGAACGTTTATTGGTGCCGATCCACTTTCTTTATTACACTCTTGTGAATCAACATGTAAAATGTAACAAAATGTTTATTCCAACAGAAACGGTTGTGTGTTGCACAGCTAACCAAGCCTTGAGCTGCTAGCCTCAATCGAAAAACAAAAGAATGAGCGACAGAGATTTGACGGACCTTCAGACTTCAGGCTTATCACTGTTGCTTCCATCAGCAGGCAGATGCTTTGCACTGTGCTCTGTTTGTCCAGCACCAAACATCAGACACACAAAGTAGCTACACAAGAAAGAGGAGCATTCACGTTTTTCTCCAGACCTAAAAAGAAAGTGAATATTAGATTTAGATTCATCAGGTGGCCAGAAAAGAATGAATACGCATTTACAGATGAGTAAATGCGCAGCTGCTACCAGTTATAATCATATCATGTTCTCTTTCTTCTGCCAACCAGGTGGCTGAAAAAAATCAATGCAGCATTACAGTCAGATCAGAATCAGAAAGTATTTATTGCCAAGTAGGTTTACACCTACAAGGAATTTGCTCAGGTTACTGGTGCATACAATGAACATAGAAACATAAAAATATAAAAACAAAATAAATACAACAAACATAAGAAAAGCAATAAAAAAGAAACAATATATATTTACTCACTATTTACTTCTTATTTACTCCCTTTTTCTAATATTTATACAAAGTAACATTTATTTAGACATAAACATATCTAAATAAAAATATATAATAGATAAAAGACAAAAGAAAAGAGTGAAATGCAAGATGTAAAACAGTGAACAGTGTCAGATTGCAATATGCAATGTAATGCAGTATAATATAATATAATATAATGTGTTCATTTAACACATCCTTGAGGTGTGGTGGCGGAATAAAAGTCAGAGTGAGGTGGCGGTCCCGGGCCTTGTTGATAAGGCCAACTGCAGCCGGGAAGAAGCTGGTCTTGTGTGATATAATATTTTGGGTGTCTTCCATCATCCACAGAGACATGTGGAGGGTGGAAAATAACAAGCAGCCTGCAACAATTTCATCCGTAAACCATGAGAGGAATCCAAATAATACAACAAAAAACAAATCAACACGTTGGATCTTAAGAAATGATGAATGTGCAGCCTATCAAATTTGAAAGTTGTCAGTGAAATCATTTATTGTTTTAACAGAAAGACAGTGTGGTTTAACTAAATGTCTGCATTTACACATTTGCAGAGAAGCTAGAACACTAAAGTGTGTTTTTCGTAGCTGTGACTAACTTTATTTTCCACCGTGGCGTTAAAAAAAATCTGCAGAGCAAAAACTTATCCTCACAATCTAAGGGTTGTGTTTGAGGAGCTCTGGAAAAATGCATCATGGGACGGACCAACTCGCTCCACCCCTCTCAGGCCCCTCTGATGTCACCCCGAGAGGATTTCATGTGATGTTTTCAGAGCATTTGATGACCTGAGGCTCCGCTTGATCCTGACCCCCCATTTGGAGCCCGAGTCTGTGCAGTGGTGGAGCTGCGGTAACAAGGGCCTGCTGATACGCCCGTAAACCCACTGTTTTTGGCGTCAAATAAGAAATTGAAAACCAAACCTACCGGGAGAATAAGCACTTGAATATCAGCGTGACAGGAACTACCAAAAATATCGTTCTTTGAGAAACATTTATTTGATGCTTATTTAGATTTTTTAGTTTGGTCCATGTCCCGGCTGCTAACATAGAGGAGGCAGAGTTTATGACATATGCTGCAGCCAGCCACTAGGCGGCTATCAAATGCTAAGGCTTCAGTTATGAGGGGGGTATCATGTCGTCCATCTGTATGTACCGTCTATGGTCCGGTGGCTGTTTTTAGGTTATTGGCCATTTCAGAGTTGTTGCCTTTGGATTTAAGGATGTTTTCACACCTGAACATTTGAACCATGTCTTTGTTACACTGTTTACATTTGATCTGGGTTTGTTTTGCTTTCACATTGTACTTCAGGAGGCTAGACCTTTTGTAATCCATATGTACGTCCTGTCGTCAGCACCCAGTATCTATACTTGACATGGGTTGGTTTGTTTACGTGTTGTCAGTTGGTAGACGTCTTCCTGTTTGAATGGAGAAAATTAATGAACCGCTTCACTTTAATCATTTCATTACCACTGTAAAATCATTATGGTTTTACTACCAAAAAAAATGAGCGTCCATGTCGGTCAAACTGTCGAACCGTCAGAGGTGAAGACTGAAGCAACTGCAATCTGCGTCCACTTCTTTTTCTTCTTCTATTGTTTAATGCTGTCTCAACTTCCTACAAATGGTCTGACAGGCTGAACTATACAAAATAGTATGGTATGATGTGGTTACCCATGCCATGGTTAAGTTTGATCAAGACCCAGACCACCTCTTTAGCTCCAACTAAAGTTTGGTCTGTTGTTTGGGATGGCACCCCTCAAACGTGTTACTATGGTTGAGACTAAACCAAAGACATCCGGAACAAATGTGGTGTGAAAGTGTCCTTAAACTGTGTCCAAAAGGAACCAGTAACATACGACAGAGGTGCAACGCACAAAGTTTCCCTTGATCAAACAGCTACAGTTGATCAGAGGAAGTAAAGGGATACTCTTCACCAAGCTGGAGCACCACGTTTCAAGTGGTGGCGTTTCAAGTGGTTCGAACGTCCTGTGCTGGTCTATGTGCACGTTGAGACCTCTCCTCTCGATCAAGAGAGCTCTTAACTTCCATTTGCTGCTGAGGGAGGTTTTCAAAGTGCTGGGACTTGTGGGAGCCCTGCGTACTCCGGGGACTCTGGGAATCTGGTCCGGGCTAGTTGTGTATCAGCTGCTACCCTCCGTTACAGTCTCCACAGAGGGGTCACAGGCGGCACGGCTTGTCCCTGCGCTTCTCACCGGCAACAAACGCCCACACTGCCTCCCAGATGTAGAAAATCGCTTCTCTCTGCTAGAAGCCACCCACACCTCTCCCTCATCCTGTCTCGCTTTCACCGATTTTGTTTTGCACTCTTAGTCCATCACACTCTCATCCTTCTGTCCTCATTCCCCTCACCGCTGCCCATGGAAACGGCTGCTGTCAGGCCACCATCCGATGTCAGGGCCGTTGAGAGGCTGAGAGCAAGAAAAGGGAAATTAGTGCTGTGCAGTGTTGTGAGCACTCCGGTGCTGAACTTGTGACTTTGTTGCAAACTATGTTTGTGTGTGTGTGTGTGTGTGTGTGTGTGTGTGTGTATGTGTTCGTGTGTTCGTGTGTGTGTGTGTGTGTGTGTTTGTGTGTGTGTGTGTGTGTGTGTGTGTGTGTGTGTGTGTGTGTGTGTGTGTGTGTGTGTATGTGTAGGAGTGTGTTTCTGCAAGTTTACATCCTCTCCTCTGCACTGCCATCATGTGGTCAGTAGGATCACTGCAGCAGTAGATGTTGAAAAGTACGATTTCCATGTCTTTGGGATGAAGTTGGGGCCCCGGGCAAAAGGGAGCTGGGGGGGCAGTCCTTACCTGGACTGCCAACTATAAATAAAGATAGATTAGGTATCCCAAAATGAAATGGAAAATGAAGCCACAGTATCCTGGAGAGCAATCATCAGTCAGTCTCAGCTGTCAATCATAATCTTTCATGCTAATTTATAACACCAAATTCAACAGCAAACCAAATAAATCTGTACTAGAAATCTTCTTTTGAAACAGGAAACGTGAAAACAAAGGAACTTCGAAGTGACTTTTGGACATTTCCCCATCCTTTGAGATCAATAAAGTGAATGGGACGATCAGACAGAGGGAGAGGCTGCACAGGAAGGGCTCTGTGGTCATTGTTAAGTTTATGCCTGCATTTGTTTCTGTGTTAGCTGTGAGGTTTATGCAAGGAAATACAATTTCCTTGGGTTGGAGCATGACTAGGGGGAAACTGATCTGGACTCGATCCAGCTCAGGGAGCAGATCCAGGATTTTGGTTTCACTTCCTTTAACATTGTGAGATTCCCTGCATTTCAAAGAGAATAATTCATGGATCTTGATGAAAAAACACTTGTTTACAGGACTGATACTTGAGTGAGGATAGTTTGGTGCCTGATCTCTGCTGTTGTCCACCTTGTGCTGAATGTCACCGGGACCTTCAGCTTTAAGGAGCCGCACCTCACCGTGCACAGAGCGGATATTATTAGAGGATTAAGGTCCTGGAATAGTTGTTTTCCCGTGGGAGCAGCGAGCAACCTCATGACCTGCGAGAGCAGCTAATTCAAGACACGAGGCCCTGGCTGGAGACGCCGTTTAATGATTAGATCTTTATTTGAGAGAAATATTTGAAGAGACAAATCATACACAGCAGATTTGTTTTGCTTGTTTTCAGGTTTCCTGGAAAATGAACACTGTTTCCATGCTGTCGCACATCAAGCGGCTGGTTTCTAGGGAGAGAGAGACAGAGCGTCCACCTACACAGGCTGCAGCGGAGGCGACGTTAATGTGTTGGTGATGACAACTTCCAGTGTTTTAAACACGGCTGCTGACAGTCACCTTCCCCTGGTGTCTACCATAGACTGTAGGTGTCTATCAGCATGTGGTGTGACAGCAGGCGTCAGCGTGTGACGCATATTTACTCAGTGTGTATGTGTGTGCGTGTGTGCGTGTGTGTCTGTGTGTGTGTCATTGTGTGTTTACATACAGAGACTGCAGCAACAAGTCAGACAATCAACATCAACCCACCAAACCCGTCCGACGTTACATAACTCGCCTAATTCTGAAAAGTTTGAGAGCAAACAGGCGCCATCTGGTGGAGAGAAACCAGAATGTTACTTAAAATACGATTAAGATTAAGATACATTTATTGTCCCACACACATGCAAACACACACACGACATGCAAGGGGGGAAATTTGTTTTCTGCTATGACCCATCTGGTGTACACACTGAGCAGTGGGCAGCCATGCACGGCGCCCCGGGGAGCAGGTGTTAGGGGAGTAAGGTGCCTTGCTCAGGGGCACTTAGACAGTGGGGTGGGAGGCACTTTGACAGTGTGGAACAGATCCAGGTGTTGTCTGTCCAGGTATGTGGTTTTTGTTGTCACTCCATGGATTCGAACCAGAGACCACCGTCGGATTTTCAGCCCACAGTCCAACTTCCTGCCACTACTCCACCACCACCTTACTGACTGTCATGTGGTGTTTCGTTTTGTATTATTTTTTTTTTTACTATTGTTATTTGTCTTTTTCTATATTCTCTTTCTTTTAGTGCCTTCTCCTGTATTATTGATTGCGTTGGTCTCTAAGTCTGACCTAATCTGAACTAATTTCTAATTCAGTTTTTAATAATATCCTATGTCACCTGTAAAGCCCTTTATCTGAAAGATGCTATATTGATACATTTTGTGTGTTAGTGATTGTTACTGAGCCAAATTTAAATCCAAATCCAAATACTAGCAACTTTTTCATTATGGCAGGGCTGATGTACTCTCACTTTTTCATGACATCACTTCTCACGTGCCTTGATATGATGGGCAATCCTTTTCTGATCAATATTTTTCTTGACCTTGACCTTCAAGCTTTTAATAGGCTTTAAATGTCATTTACTTTAACAAAATTTAGGTGGAGGCTTTAGAACAAGCCTTCTGGGTTTTTCTGCCTTCCCCTGCACTGTGTCGTATTCGTCTGTATCTTTTCAATATGTACTGAACACAATAAACACACGTCCAGGAGTTTATTTTAGAAACTCCTGGACGTACCGAGCATCTTACAAAGTGAACACACGTGCACCTCAGCACATCTTTTTGCGGCTGTGTGGCGTGGATGCTGGAGCGTTCACTGTGAGAGGCCGACGGGAGGAAACACCTTCCACCCAGCAACTTTATTTAGCTCCTCCAGGACAAAAGCAGGAATGCAGGAACTCTGCAGGGTGCAAACTGGGAAATAGTTTTACCGTGCCCGGGTGGCTGTTTGTCCCCCCCCCACAGAAAACCACACACAACACACATGCACATTCCGAACCATCAGAGCATTTAAACACCACCTCTAAGGCCTTCAGCAGCTGGAGGACATTTTCTATCTTAAAACACACAAAGGCCCGTCCTGTAGATGACGCTCTAAAGCCCCTTCCCGTCCCACTGTCTCTGAGTGTAACTCACGTAGTTAAATGAAACCCCCTCATTCAGCTATAAACACTGATTGATGAAAGTTTCAGTTTGAGAGTTAATGTACAGAGCGTGATAAATTGGAGTCAGAGTTAAGAGACATTTTTAGAAAGTGCCTTAAAACATTGACATTGTTGTATCCATCTCTTATTTCCTTGTGAAGCACTTTGTAACTTCTGTTGATAGCGTAAAAGCTGTAACATTCTTAAAGAGAAGATCGGATTTGTATTATTAAATATTGTGCAAACCTTTACGTCCAGGGGGCGCCCTACTGACTCCCACTGTACACGTCGATTTCCAAACATGAAAGAGGACCTGTGGTAGCCTTAAGGTTGTCATTAAAAAAACCTGAAGGCGTTTAGTTTTGTCCTGTCTGGGCTTCTGTTAAAATCATGGCGGCAGACCTGCTCCTAAAAGGGCTCATTCTAGGGTTAAGAAAACATTTCCTACGATTCAGATGAAATACACTAATGAAAACATCACCGGGATTATTTTATAATCAATTTCTGCAAATGGATCCCTTTCTCCTCAATTGTACACACTGCACCTTTAACAGACTGGATATCCACATTTCAGTTTTCATCATTTCCTTTTAAATCATCCACTGTTTTCTTGAATGGTTTATTCATCATAAATAGCAGGAGAGGTGTCGTACAACACAGTATATCACTGAATTCTTCAAACGGGAAATTAGAGATGCATGTTTGGAAAAACTGAGTATGAAAAAAAACACAGAATGGTGACATTTGTAAGCAAAATGATGTATGAAATATTTTACTTTAGTTTGCTCTCTTCTATTACTCTTTGACTGTGCTGATGCAGCCATCTTGTGTTAAAGTAAACCAGCTGCTTCTTAACCACCTGAGAGCTTTAAAACAATCCTCTAATGCTCCCTGGTGGAAACATTAGGAAATACAACCACTAGAGATGGTGCTCATATCCAAGCAACAGATGCAGAAATGGGCTTTAAATTAATTTATTAAAAAAAAAAAAAAAAAAAAAAAAGCATTTCTCCACTGAAGCAGAACAAACATCAATTTTTTTTCCATTTTACCTTTGTTTGGAACGTGTACAGTCAGAAAACAGACTCCCCGGGTCGCCAGAGCAGAGTGAAATAATTGAGCAAATGAAGGGGGGGGGGGGGGGGGGTGGAGGAGCTGGGGTAGGGTCTGCCAACACCACAATGTCAACACAGCCAGGAGCAGGTGAGGAGAGTGAGGAGGAGGAGGAGAGGGAGGGTGGTGGTGGTGGGAGGGAAAACAAAACAAAAAAAACTTAAGAGAAGGAAGGAAAGTAAAACACAAACATTTCATCAAGTGCAGGTCTGGTTTGGACAAAGCAGGTCTTTTTTTTTTCTTTTTTCCTCTGTTCAACTTCTCCATCGGATACATGCAAGGTCAACATCTGGAACTACACATGGAGAATTCATATGCTTATATCGGTTATCTGTGCAAGTATTAAAATATGTAGGCATTATATGGATATGTCAGAACGAGGGGGAAAGAAACAAATATTACGAAAACTATTACACCGTTTCACTGAAGAGAAAAAAATGAATTCCACATAATAATAATAGAAAAAGTGAGATTTCTAACTTGGTTACCGAAATGTCACCGACTTCACCGTTTTTTACTCTTCCTTTAATTAAATTATTACTTATCTAGAGAGGTGAAAATACATTTAAAAAAAATCCTATGCTCCACATTTTGAAAAACAAAATACTGCATATCTACGTACAGCTGCGATAAAGGAAGGTCAGTATTGTGAGAGGCTAGCTGCCAGAGTTTCAGGAATATTGGCTCCGAGTTGATTCCTTTCTAAATGCGTTGACCGTTATTTTTTAACCATTAAATGCTCGACGTTCTCGGTTGGTCGCAGACTGGGGGGGTGTGGTCTCCACTGGGGTCTCCTATCTGCTCTGAGGTAGATGCGACAGACAGGTGGCGTCCAGCCCGAGCTCAGTCAAAGGTCAGCTCTGAAGGGTTAATTGTTGTTAAGGCTTCCTGTGGTCTTGGTTTCATCACTCTTCTGTTTCAGTGGCTCACAGGGGGCACCTTTGAGTTCTTTGTCCCGTTTCTGTATTTTTTTGTTCTCGACCCACATTCCAGTCTGTAAGGGGTGGACATATCTATATTCTTTTTGACGCTCGAGAACAGAACTCAAACTGAAAATGAAAAGAATCCTCTCCTTTTGGCACCTCTGGAGTCAGTGGTAGAAGTAGGAGAAACAAAACAAAACGACGGGGAAGGGGAGACGAGAAAGGGAGAAACAATGGAGGGGGGAGGAGACAGTGATGGTGGTGGTGGTGGGGGTTGTGTGGTGCATGTGGTGGTGCAGACTAGTTGGGGTGGCTTCCATGGTTGTTAGCTGCCGACGAGTCCGAGTCTGCTGCGACGGACGAGGCCCCCTCGTCCTCCACTTTGACACGCTTGGCGTCCGGCTGTCCGCTGGCCAGCTGATCCCCGTTCTGGCGTTTGGTGGGGAGGGAGGCCGAGGCGGAGGCATGGTCCGCCAGCAGGTGGAGGGGGCTCGCCACAGCCGGGGCTAAACAGGAACGGGAGGAAGAGAGAGACGGAGTAGTTCAGTGTCGCTGCTGGATCTGTAGTTAACCAACATCTGGAAGCAGCTGGCCTGTGGGACATGTGGTTTGGCTCCGCTGCTGCGATTTCAGGATAATAAAGACGTTTATTTGGCGGAGGCATAAAGTGTTAACTGTCGACCATAAACACACACGACTGTCAAATCTGGTGGTGAACTTGACTGCGTGTTTAGTAAACACAGATATTATCAAACTTAGAAGCAATTTCTCATTCATTTGCTGCAGTAACAGACCTATTATAAAAAAAACTTTCTGCAGAGGAGCAGCTCGACATGTCAGTTTTCTTTTTTCTAAAGCTGATTCTAATCAGAATATTAGTATATTTCACTCACTTTTCAAGCTAAAATCCTCAAACAAATCTGATTCCAGACATAACCTTTTTGACACTTACTAAACACAGCAATTCATTGATTATTAAAGGGAATGATTAGCTGATTAAGCTATAATAAGTCCTTATTATTGTTAATTATGGACCCATTCAAATTGTATCATGAAATAAACTTGTTATGACCATGCCATTGTTATGTCCTTCCACTTCACATCCACGAGATGTGGATGAGCAGATCACACGTCTCATTTCAAATTACTTACATCGATCCAAAAACATGAATCAAATTCAACTTAAGTTTCTTTTTGAGTTACAAAAAACATATTTCATTTATCTTGCTGATTTACTTTCAAGGAGAGGCATTTTGTTTCCTACACCATGGAACATTTAAAGATCACAATGTAGTACAACAACAACAGCCCCCCGGGTTTCATGCTGCCCTGGTGTCTCACCTGAGCTGGTGGGTCCCTGGATGGCAGTGGTGATGCTGTGGGTGCCGTTTTGTGTGATGGCCTTGATGGGCAGCTGGTGATGACCCAAGGGGGCCTGCTGCACTATGGTTACGGTCTGCAGGGCGGTGGCTGACTGGGAGCTCTGGATGATGCGACTGGAGCCGCCTATAGAGGTGATGGTTGGAACCGTCTCCACTTTGACTGACAAGACCAAAAACATTTAAATGTGTCAGTGATCGACGACAGAAGTGACCGCTGGACTCCACTATCTGGTTAACACCAGGGAGTCTATAGCCGAAATTTAAGATCTTTTTAATTTCGTTTCTGTAATGGGAAATATTAAAAAAAAAGTAAACACACTTGTTACAAGTCAACACTAATGCCTGTTAGACTAGACCTTGAACCCCATTGTACAAAGTTTGAAAGAGTTTTGACACACCGCAACGTTTGCTCTATCAGCACTTTCAGGCTTTAACCACTACAAGGACATTCTCAAGCCACGAATCATTAAACTTGCATTTCCCAATGTTCATAAACCAGTTGGTTAGAAAGGCATGAGCCTTAACATATGAACCGAGGACATACGTGCATCAGAAGACATGTGTACAGAATAAATCACATTCAATATACTGTGAGGTGGCCATAATTACAATTTGAGAAAATAGTTTTTCAAATTAAGACAATGATTATGCCATTTACTTCTTCATGGCATTAAACATAGTTCCGATGACACCAAATTCAAGATAAGAAGGGATGCATTAAGAAATGTTGCCAAATGCTGTTCGATGACTCACCTTTGACCTCTGTGCGCTCTCCGTTCTCCTGCGTCCCACTCTTGATGATGGTGGCTGGCTGGGTGATGATGGTGGCGGGGTTCAGGGACCCTGCCGGGATCTGCTGTAGGACGTGGACAGTCTGGACCACAGGCTGGGAGTTGCTGGTGCTCACTGGGGATGCCATGGTGTAGGTCACTGGCTTGATGGTTTGAGGTAACTGGCGCTGGACTGCTATGAGTACCGGCTGGTTGTTGACAGGCGAGCCTGGAACAGGAGAGCGTGGTGTGAGATGAACTCTACGCAGCAGTTTTATTGCCATGTGTCAGATACACAGACTGTTTTACATTTAAATTTTAACAGGTGAAAAGTTCCTTCAGAGTCTACAGAGAAAATCATGGCCAACCATATTACATGGTTACTGAATCTACCTGTTGTGTTTTGTGCAAAGCGTGCTTCCTGGACGATTGCCAGTTTGGGCTGGACTGCAGCGGCGGACACCGGGGTGGGAGCAGAGGGGGTCTCCAACTCCAGCGGAACCGGTGAGCCCTCTCGTGATAGGCTGTCGGGGGTTTGGACGCCACTGGAGTGAGCGGAGAGCACCCCCGAGTGATTGGGAGACACTGGTGCACTCCTGAGACAAGAAAAATGTAAATATATAAATTATGTTCTTATAAAATTATCATAAACTCTGCAGCCTATTGTGAAAAATCAATACGTCATAAGGGAAAACCAACAATCAGTATCTGCCTCATGTTTGCCAAGATAAAAACGTATTTATCAGTTTATATAATGATGAAAAGATGTGTATTAATCTTTATGTTTGAAGTAATTTTTTTAAGTAAATATCATACAATAATTGTTCCCGCAAGTTTGGTAATGACATCTTACGAATCACAGATTTTCTTTTTCATATGAATTAGTATAACAAATATTTAACAGCCCCTAAAACTCAAATGTGTGGGTGAGATAAATGTAGGCTTGTTTTGTTGATGACTCATGTGTAACTACATGTTGACTATCAGTACATAAACTGCTTTTAGTCTGGAGTTTCATTCTACATTCGAGATGTTAAATCCTAGCGAAAGTGTACAATGGTGTGATGAAGGCAGACCTGGAGGAGAGGGGTCCGTGGGGGGTCCTGAAGCAGGGGACGCCCCGGGGCCTTCGTTTCCTGAAGGCCTGTTCTATCAGCTTGCCCTCTGAGGACGGGTCTATCCTCCAGAACGAGCCTTTGCCAGGTTCCTCCTGCGACCGCGCCACTTTGATGAAATAACGGTTCAAGGACAGATTGTGACGAATCGAGTTCTGCGACAGAGAAAGGGTTCAAGTGGTGAGGACTTTACAGTGAGAGTAGATAACTTTCGTGACTCTTACTCTGAAGTTTGAGTACATGAGGCTGTAACTCACCTGCCAGCCCTTGTCTGCAGTCCTGTAGTAAGGATAGTTCTTTGTGATATGATTGTAGATTCCGTTTAGTGTGAGCTGCTTGTCCTGAGCCAGAGTTATGGCCTGGACAATCAGCTGTGCATAGGAGTACGGAGGCTTGGAGTCATCCTGTGGAGCAGAAATTAAATACACATTTCTTGAGTTACACTGGTCAAATTTTGGACAATAATAAAAATGTCTTCATGTTACCTTCTAACGATATAAGGTGTATAATTGCCAAAGGACAGAAAATAATGGCTGCAACAGAAGGTAAGAGATCCTCCTGATCACTCTGATCCAACAGGATCCATTTAATGCACTGCATTTTGCAGATTCCTGAGATAAGAACCGATAACTCTAACGTTACCTTATTTAGCGATTTACCTAATAAGTAGGTCAGACATATAAAATAATACAACTTCCATCAAGTAAAACTTTACCTTGATTAAATTATGTCTGACAAATGTCACCGTAGCAAAAGGGAACAAACAAATATAGGCTGTTTATGTTTATGGTGGGTATTGTACTATTGTTTAGCACTGTATTACCATGCCGCATGTCCTCCCTCCCTGCTATCACTTTGCACATTAACAATAAAAATCTAATTAGGCATTTGGACACGTACAGTATTTGAAGTTTATTCTGTGTTTGTGTGATTTGCTAGCGAGACACTTATTTAAAAACACATAGAAAAAGAACAAAAAGACGAGAATGTGATGCAGAGTCCGGACATCAGGGTTTAGGTGACCTGAACGATTGGGATTCATGATCCGACATCATCGATTAATAATTAACAGCTTTGTTTCAACTGCAGAAAGCAGGGACCTTTTGAGGAACTGTGCATATTAGGTTGTGAAAAAGTTCCAGCAAGTGATGTGCTTAATATATCCCGTGAACAACAGAATGGATCTAAAAGGTAAATGGTTGTATTGAAGAACATGTTTAAAAGTAGAGTGAGTTTGATGTACTTTTTGAAAAAGTAAACTCAACTCTGCGGGAGTGTGTCAACAACAAGCTGAAATGAAATCAGGCTCCACAGTGAAATAAGGGCAGAGGATGTCCTATGAAGCCAATTGTGACTTGTGAATATGAGCAATACAGATCTAGTTTCAACGATTGATCGACATGTTAATGATAGTGGGGGAATTAGTGATTGGTAATGGTCTCACCTTGGGACTGTCCCCTCCGGAGGCGTCTTTGTCGTTCTCAGGCTGGGAGTTGTCGTTCATAAGCTGCAGCTCTGCAGAGCTGACCATGCGACCGCCCATCCTGTAGCCTGAAGAGCCTGCGCCCCGCGGGCTGGAGGGGCACGAGTTAGCAGCACTGCAGGGAGACAACATGAATGTGAGCTGCCAGGACATTGATTCAATTTATACTCTGGTAACACTATTATAAATTGAGTAGAGCAAAGTAAGAGATTTAGTAGAGATATGTAGATCGTCATCTCCGCAGGTCAGCTTTGGCACAATCTGTGCCATTTGAGTCTTCTCACTATAAAACTTGTTTATTTTAACGTATATGTCACTCAAAGCCTTTATATACACAATTGTTTATCCAAGAAACCACAACGAAAGCACTCTGATAAGCCCTCATCATGAAGCTGCTTAAATATAACAAGCCTGGCTTTTCCCCCAGTGATATGGTTTTGGCCGACGTCTATGCAAATCACCTCCCAGATAGAATGAAAATACTGCAATCACTTCAGGAGCCACAATCAGGTCCAAAGCAACAACACACTCAAACGTGCATCAAATGTGATTATCCAGTAAAAAGGTTTATTATCCAGGGGATGAGGATATTTAAATATGGGTAATGTGCTTCCCATTATATGTGTGTGTTGGTTCTCAGGGGACTTTGGAGGTGTTGTCAAACCAAACAAACAGTGAGAGGCAGCAGCTCTGGACTCTCACATGTACAACAGCTGCCGTCCCTTTTCATTACCTCAATTGTTTGTTTGTAAACGGGAAACACACTTTATCATTAAACCAACAAGGGACACGTGTATGGAAGAACAAAGCTGGTTGGTTTGAAGTCGAGCCGGCTGAGAGGATCTAGGACTGATGGCGGTGTCGCCTTCTCTGAGCCCTGCAGTCTGTGACCTAAGCCTAAGCTGATCATCGCATAGGGCCCATGTTAAGGTCAGCTTGCGACTCAAGGTCACCCAGCGGAGGTGAGGCAGGGACTTCGCTCACGACCATACACTGAACTGGGATTGGAAAACTGGAGGCTTATAGCACTGACAGAAGGAAGTGCTAAACTTAGACCAGGCTAAACTTAAGCGTCATTAGGAGGCAAGACGAAAGTGTTTGAAAATGTATGTTCCCTGTGAAAGGTAAAAGTAACAGCTCCTATTCTGTTATTTTGCTTTATCTGGATTTAATTGACAAGTAAGATGAACTGTTGTTGACTTTAAACTGAATCTACTCCCCTAGTCTCATCAAATGTATGGATTGAGCCAAGTAAATTAATAGTGAAATGTAATAAATTGTTTTGCTGTGGTTTGATTAAGTCAAAATATCCTGGATATTTAGAGCCAGACTGCGTAGTAAAGATTTTGATGTGGAGCTGTGGGATCGTGTTCACACCGATTCCCAAATTCGACCAATCAGGAAGTAAGACTCAGCTGTCAATCGGGATGTTTCACCCATTTTCTATGTCAACAAACCTTTTGTAAAAAAACTAACTTATCAGAGAGATGAACACTTGAACAAACATCACGGTGATTTAATGTGGTCTATTTAACATCTGCTAACATGGAGGAGCCGATGTTTACGACCTACATTTATGCTGCAGTTAGCCAGGAGGTGTTCCTGATTGTGTGGCTTCACTTTAGGATAACTGACATGTCCAACATTTGTCACAAACACATTATTTGCTGAATGATCAACCCTCATCCGAGAGATGTTTTTTTTCTACACAATATGAAATAATCGCAGCAGCAGGCAAGTTGCCAGCTGTAGGTCAGTGAATGCATCATCTCCAGTAGCAAGTACCTGAGGGTGCCAGTCGGCGACGGCAGGGGGCTCATAAGGTGAGCGATGTTGTCTGGAATGTTGATAGTCAGTGGGGAGATCAGCGGCTGCACTGGTTTCACTGGGGACTCTGGAGCTTCGCGCTTCACCTTCTTTCCAGTGGACAGAGCTGTGAACGTGATCTTGATGTTTGTGCTGGGGAATCTGAACGTGCACCTGCAAAAAAACAAAAACAAGACAGGATTTCAAAAAATGAAGAACCCAGTGAGCTGGGGCATGCAGAGATTTTTCCAATGAACTTGAACAGCATTTCAAATTAAGGTGAATTTAATCTGTGAGAACTTGATAACATAAAGCCCCGGCTTGGGTAGAACTGTTTGCCGAATCTTTGCCTGAGACAATGTGTGAGTTAATTCAATCTGAATACTGATGCAATGACATGAAGCATTAATACACTGCAGAGAACTGGAGGTTAGGACGGAACCGCTGCTGATATGCACTTGTTTGCAAAGGGAGTGGTTGCCTCAGAGGAGGACATCGCTGAATTTGACAGTTGTTGCAGTTGTGAGTCAAATATAAGACATGTCAATAGGAAAATATACATCAGTGGAAAATGTGCGATACTTCTCAGTAGGTATTAGCTGATTGCTCTATCTCTCCATATAAGTCAGCAGAGAACAAACCATTATAATGAACTGAAATAATTGGAGACTGATCAAGTACCTCTTTTAAATATTTACGACTTTCCAGCTCCTCGTGTCAAGAGGCCGCTTTTGTGTGTTTTAAATCATCGTAAAGTCACAATACGCTCTAGAAAACAGCTGTTTTTATGTTTGTGGAAATGAAAAAACATCAAATAAGGTTGATGGTTGATTGTAAAATATCATGCTGCAATTCTTATTTCAGTATTAACACCAACCCCCAAAATCCCTCATCGGTAGGGCTCAAATATAGACATGATACTAAAAGTAACTGCAGTGGTGGAATAATACATTAAAAAAAACTATAGTTGAAGACATTCTGTTACTTCCGCACCCACTAGTGATATTTAAACCTGTGACACTAATTCCACTGTTTTATCTTCTTTCTGTTGAGCTTTTCCTGCCAACATGACTTTCAACACAGCAGAAAATAGAGTGAGGACCTGCTCCATTTTCATTTAAATGCAGGAGGCCTTCTTGCTGCATTGAACTATGGTCTGTTAAGGCAGTGTTTAAACAGAATCTGGAATTACTGCTTCCAAAGACACAAAACAAAGAAAACCAGTGAGCTGTAGTGCTGCACTGACAAACGTGACAATGATGTGTTCACACTTGTTGGATTCAACACGTTAGATGACGTCAGTACCTTGAACCAACTGGATCCCTGTTTAATTTTAATGGAACAGGTCTGAACGATTGACATTTATTGTTGGACACATAAGTATCATTGGTCTTTCAATGGCTGAAAATGTCTCACTTTTCATTTGGCGTCTACGGGATTTAAACATAAAAAAACAACAGAATGGACTCAGGAAGGAAAGAATGCTGCCAACAGCAACTGAGCACATTTTAAGTTTTGAATTCTTGTAATTAAAATATTTTAGGTTTGACAAGAAGAACATCGTTGGTTTATGTAGACATTTATATCTGAGGGATTAAGGGAATCTGTTTATGGAAATGTTATATCAGGAGCTTTATTTAAAAATCAGGGTTGGGATCAGGGCGTCTGACACATTGCTTCTCAGTTAGTTGCAGAGTGGCAGACACTGCAGTTCTGTTTTTTTTGCCAAGTTCTCACAGAGCTGGCATCTGCTGAGAGAACTGTATCCCCGACACTTGCATCTCAAATTAGCTTTGCTGCTCACAGGAGGAGACTGAAACACTTCCTGGAGCCAGACTGGTGAGGGGAGACACTTTCATTATGCATGTGCCCTCCGAGCACCCTTTCAGGAAGGGTAGAGACTTCTCTGTGGATCCTTTAAAGTTATACACAAGCTTTAAATAACATCATAGCGTCCCTCAACATCTAGAGACTGTGCAGTAGTGACAGAGTGGGGACAATGATATCTTAATATAGCAATAAATACTAAAATATCAAAAGCAACGCTGCTCCTTTGTGTTCGTTCCTGCGCTTCATTCTGCTTTCAAGGATATAAACACAGACCCAAGCTCTCAAAGCCAGTTAAACATTCGTAAAGAAATCTTACATGGGAATAGTAAGCTTCAGAAATATTATAAATGTGAGAGCATATCACATGGGCAGAATGCGTTATTGTTGGCTGAGCATTGTTTTAGGTTCAGAGAATGTGTTGTTAAAGACTGAGTCTCAATCCCCAAATCGCAAAATATGTGCTAATAAAACATTTCAACAAATTTGTAATGATATAAAAGGTATACCCATACAACTGGGCTACACCTTAAGATTATTTTTTTAACGATTGAGCAATTAAAGATTTAGTCTGTGCATTTCTAGAAAACAGAAAAATGATTAGTCCACGACTTAAAGAAGATGACTTAACCAATCACACTCCATGAACCTTAAAACTCTCAAATTACTACAATTAAAAAGTTAGTGGATCAATATTGAATTAATCTGATCCAATTGTTAACTATATTGTTAAGCATTTCATTGTTAGACATTTTCAAGCTAAAATTACAAAACTGTTTCTACTTTATCAAATGTAAAAATCTGCTGTGTTTCTCAGACATCTGATGCCAGTGAGGCTTTTCCTTCAAATGCCAGTTACAAATATTACTAATAGTTGAAATCTAAATTACAATACAATGACACAGAGATTATCAAACATTTTGTTTACTTGTTTTTGTATGCAGGTGGCAAATCATTAAAATGTAACTTCAGTATCTTAGGCTGATGAGACTCTCAGGTCAGAACAACACTTATCCACACCATGGTCTACGGATGATGTAAACTTATAACTACATTTTGAGAAAATGATCAAGCAACTGGTTTTGTTTAGAAATTACTTCCGACAGTTAAACAATTCATACTAAAATAAATCAGAAAAACAAGCAGTTAATAAAAAATATAATTGTTAATTGGAGGATTCAAGCTAGTCAAACTGCTTGGTAAATCTGTATTATAGAGCTTTGTATAAATATATATAGGAGCTTCCTGATATACATTAGGAAACGTGTCGTCAAAATACGTATCTAGGTTTGCAGACTGTTACATGCCCTGCTTCAACGTCCACTTATATATATGCAAAACTTCATTCATGATTGTAAATTGTTAATTGTCTGTGTGAGACTGAGGCAGGTTGTGTAAATATATTGTTCAGCACCCCCGTGCACGCATTCACAGAAAGCCCTTCATTAACCCACTTTATTCACCTCGTATGACTAATGAGGGCTAAATGCCACACACAGGGTTGCTACACTCCTGTTACAACGGCAACAAACCGGTCTTGTTCAACTGAACTTTCACTTGATTCTCTCCTCCCACACTCGCTGTAAAAAAACAACAAAAAAGAATGTAAACACAAGAAGACAGCAAAGACAGGAAGAGGACCAGCTCGGACACAATTTATGGGTGTGGGATGAAACCAGGAAGAACGGGAGGGAGGTGTTCTTCTCTGTTCTGTCTGTTTACATCACCAGAGAGGAATCCCTGGAATACAACCGACCTGTCCCCTGGGCCACAGCTCTGCGATTTCTCTCATGCCGCCAATCTGCTGCCTTAGCTGAACCCATCTTCATGAGCCCATGCTAGGAGGTAGCATCTTCCCCAGAGCAGCATTTAAAATAATGCTGATTAAAAGCTCTTTATAGGCAGTTGGCCAGATCAATAAGAAAACCTGAAACCACTGCAGCTCCTTCCTTATTCCAAACGGTGGGCATACAATGAAATTCATTGATCGGCGTACAATGTGTTATAATGTTAATGAGGAGCAGCTCAGAGAGTAGTAAAAACAAGCCTTTTTGTTGTGCAGTATAAAAAGTGGTTTCACATTGAGGGATTGCACAATAGCAGAGAGCAGGAGGGGGGAGTGTGGCCGCTGTTGGCAGAGGCTGGAGGTTTGTCCACATCACAGACCACTTTAGAGAATCATCTCGAACCACTTTCTTTGTGCCAAAAACCCAAATAAAGGTCTAAGGAGAAAGAGAGAAAACCAGCTTGTTTTCATTTTGACCAGTTTTTGTTTTTAGGTGAGACTGTTTTTACCAGCCTCTGACATTGTTCAAAATACTTTGACAATAATTAGAATTTGACAGTGTAATGTTCACTTGTTTATGTGTTAGACTACACTTTCCCTTGTTTTTGTTCAGTTCATGAGACAGTTCAAGACGAAAAACATAAAATCAACGATATTGTCAAATAGGAAGCGTTTCCGTTCTGGTGAACAGGTGAAACTATGAGTAGTATTGAGTCATTACTCTTACAAAAGTCATAAAAGCCTACGGTGATGCTATCAAATAGCACACTTTTCCAAAAATAATAAAAAGGTTGAAAGCAGAGATTGGTTGGCAATCATATGTGTGCCACTAACATATTTCTATTCATTTATTTTGATTGTTTAAATCATTTTATCTATAATATTGCCCCAAATAATCCTGATAAGTGTCCTTCACAGTTGCCAAGACGCTGTGATGACTTAATTATAATTCCAGTTATAATTAATACTTGGAAGACTCCAGCTTATATTTACTTCATCATTTATTTTCGTCTGTAACCTTATCCAAAGCAGCCACTCCAACATGGCCTACATCCAAAGCAAGCAGTACCACGTGTAACAACTCCGCATAGTATACAGCAGCATTTATTAGTACAGTACTGTATGGCGGTATCGGGATGGATTCCTGCTTGTTGAGAAGCAGCCCACAAGCACACCATCAACAAGTGAACCAGTGGCGGTGCAGGTTTAGACCTGCTCAACGTGGCCCAGAAAGCTCCCAACTCCTTCACAGATGAGTCGGAGTTTGGTGTTAAAATTAACCTCTGGGCTTATGTCGTCCATTGACGTTTAATGTTAGCAGGTTATTGATTAAAAACACTGGCTAGCATGACTCCGGCTGTTTTCAGACGAGGCCAAAGGTCCCACAGGATCTGCTGCTGTGAGCCGGCAGGGCGGGGACGGGCCGGGTTTGTTTACGTTTAGGGGTCGTGGGGAGCTCCATTCACAACTACCGGGACGCTACGGCTAACAGCTAGGTCTCATGTTTGCACTGCCGCAATGAATGTTTACAGCACCGCAACCACAACATGTCTGACTCCACAGTGTCCATGTGGCTGAAGAATAAACACACACACGTCTCCCCCCCATGGCCGTGAGCTGGCTGTGAGCTAGCTGTTCGTGCTAACCGGCCCCGACACAGACACCGTGAAATGCGGCTAACGCCGAGTTAACCACGGGAAGGGGTGATGTGGAACGAAGGCAGGCGGCTAATTAACAATGTTGCTAACAGGAATGTCAACAAAGAAAATGGCTATTCGAACAGGATGCGGGGTTCTTGCTAACATGCTAAAACACGTGGTGCTCTCGACCCTGCTAGCCTGCGCGAAGTCAATGTTGTTGACTGTTCACTTTAGCTGCCCGGCTACTAGCGCCGCATCCACATGTTCACCAAGGATGGAGGGGGACTTACATTCGTGGAAGCTGCAGAGGAGGGGCGCCCCGTCTGAGGAACACTCCGTCTACAAACACCCCGTTTTTACCGAGACACCTCAGGTAAAAATCGCCGCCGCCGGTGCCGTCGTCGCTGGCGGTGAATATCTCCAGGTGCCTGCGGGAGATGAAGCTGGAGTGGCCCATGCTCACGTCCACGGAGCCCTGGGACGAGTTGCGGCCGATGGTCACCGAGCGCTTTTTCATCATGTATTCGAATTCACGGCCCTCGAGCCGGGCAACCGGCCCAGACGATCCGCTCACCACGGCCATGTTCGGCTTTAAATCCCTAAAGAAACAAATGGTGGGATAAATAAGACAACGGACGCCGGACTGCAGCCCTTCAGTGGCGTGGAGATGGAGCGAAGCTACAGGCGGGGCATCGAATTGAAACCGGGAGTTTGGAGGGGAACATGCGAGGCCAGGGACCGCGGCTCCGACCCACCGCCGAGAGAAAGAGTAGAGGAGCGATCCAACCGAAAGGAGCAGTGGGCGGAGATCTCCCGACTGACAGTGCTCTCCGCCAATGAGATGGGAGGAAGCGGCTGCAGCGACCACACCGCGACCAATCAGATGTCCGAATGTATGTGAGGACAGATTCAAGGTCGGTTGGTGCGTAGTAATACGCGCATACGCTTCTGGGAGAGGCGAAAGAAGTGGTGCGGGTGTAGGACAGGGAGCGGATCAAGCGGCTTACACGTGCAATCTATCACAATACTTGCTGCTGTCAAATATGATCGATAATCCGCGGCCCGCGCGTCGGCATCACGGATTAATCACGAATCGAAAACGGGAATCGACCACGTGCATTGAAGCAGTTGGCGGGTTTTCCGCTCCCGTCTCCACGTCGCAGCAGCGCAGAGCCGCGGTGCTGCGCCTGCTCCACTACAGAATCCACGCCGGGCGTTCCGCGCGGCCCCCTCTGCAGCACCTCTTTGGTTTGTAATGGTTCAAGTTATCATCGTAACTGATCTCGAATCAACACAAACAAACCACGTTGTCCTGATACACACACACACAAATAAAACTCCATGTTATCAGGGGAGGCGCGGGGCTGCAGGTTTTCACTCCCGTGCCGTGCCGTGCTTTGGCCTTGTTGTTATCGTCAGAATGAGCGACCCCGCCATCTGTAGGCCACTTGTTTGTAAACACAGTCTGTGGGCAGTGCGCGTGCGTAACACCTGATGGAAGATAACACGTCAGACCAAAAGGATGAGTATTGATCAGGCGATAACAGGATGCAGAATCATTGTTTTTTAACTTGATCGACTAGAAAATGATTTTGAGTTTGATAAATATGATAAGAGTCCATCACGATACATTAAAGGTACAACATATAATTAGATGAAACATCCAATCCATTATTTTTGATTGAGTACAGTGACATTCAGTGACCATCTGATAAGTCTTCCTGTCATGTGGGCATAAAACGATTAACATTTTCTTTACTGGATATGTGCATTGATAATCATTCGCAGCAAAAAAAAATTCTGTTATGTAGCTTCATTGCATGTGTAACTTGAAAAGATTTTATAGATGTAGACTGGTTGACGTATTTCGATGAAGACATGTGATGGATGTGTTTGCAATGAATAGACAGGAATATGACCTTTAATGGAGGTGCATTGCAGCTTTGAAAAGAGGTCTGTTGAGAAAATCCCTACTGTTAGATTTTAACAGGGATGAATATACAGTTGTTATGGTTTTACTTTTTCCACCTGCTGGTTGAACTGGAGAGTTGAATGACCTCTAAAATCCACCTGCAGCAACTTCCAACCTCATCTCAACCACTGGAGGGAGACATGCACCGGAACATCCCTCCACTGATGACAGCATGAACTCACTGGACGTTTCCGGCTTTTAGCCTGGACAGAGAGCAGCATCACTCCATCGCCTACCAAAACACACACTGACACACCCACAGCCACGTTTTACCAGCATCTATAGACTTATTAATAACACAAGTTGCTAGGATGGGCCAGATGTTTAATTATACATTCATACACATTTGATTGTTTTAAGTAAGTGCTTTGAGGGTATTTTTGATTCTACACATCTCGGCTGATAGTACATATACAGATGATTTAATAGAGCACAGATCTGAAAGAGACATTTAAAGATTTACTTTATCTACGCAACTTATTGTACTTTCTGTGTGTTTGTCTTGTGGTGACCTCTTATTCCTCCACTGGTGATAGTCGAGTCTATTAGTTCCAGGAAGAGCAGCGACCTCTGTGGCACAGTTTATGGGAATCAACTATTAATCGAAGCTCTTCCAAACCACATGACAGGGATTTACAACCCTAATATCTTTTTTGCACTGTCGCCCACGGAAGAGTAGGCTTTAGGAAGCTTCAAGTTTTATTAGATTAAGAGTAAGTCAGGATGGATCTGCCAAAATAAAACATCTGATAATATGAGTATTTCACATGAGGGACTGTTGTGATTAGAGATCATAATGACATGTACCACCAAGTCAACTTGTGGATTTCAGTATAACAGGGAGGGAGGGCGGTGTCCCATGGGGGTGGAGAAGGCTCCAAGCAGCAGGGTTTCCATCTCTTTGCAGGGAGAGAGAGACACATTACGCCTCTCCATTTCCTCCTTCTCCTCAGGGGCAGGAACCAAATGCACACATTAATAACACTCTCCATGTCTGAGGGAGCTAATGCTGCCTTAAGTGCTGATTACGGCTGGGAAGATTCAGGCGTGGAGGAGTATTAGTTTCACTCTCTTCACTGGATGTTGTGGTGAACAAACCAAAGCCCAAATCCCAAACCTTTCTAAGGGAGAACTGCTAATTGGCCAGACCCTTCTGCACATACAGGGCTTTTCAGCTTTCTGCTGAGCTCACTACTTTAGTGTATGTGTTTGTTTCGTTGTCAGTCTCTGCGCTGCGTGGATCTTACAAGAAAAAAACAGGGCCAAAACCCACACTGCCTGTTTGGCTACTTTTTCTAATGAGGTGCAGCCCCACAAAGAACACAACAACAGTCGTTTGAAACCATATTTAGTCAGATATTTCACAAGTTTATCCATCCTTCAGGAACAAGAGACACGTTCAAACATAAATATCATTTCTGACAGTACAAAGATGACAACAAGCACATAAATAAGGCAAACAGTGTCATCATGGTGCCATCTTTAAAAAGCTTCCTCCTCCGGCCAAAAGTGCTGAGAAACACATTTTCCACTGTAACACTGCTGTCCACACTCAACATGGCGAGTTGTTTTTACCCTGAAGTCAAAGTGTGGAATAAAGTTTTCTTTATCTGCTCGGATTATTCAAATGTGTTCCAGGTTGTGTTTGGATTTGAAGTTATCTCATATCCTCCACTGAGGCGAAACCTCCCGGGGTTCAGAGAGCCAGAGACGAATACCCGCGTGCTTCAGTCCCGCCTGCCAGCTTCCCTCCTCATCCTCACGTTTGAAGGAGTCCGGTCTCTTCCGCTCGGCCCCGACTCCTGTCACGCTTCGGTCACAGTATGTCGTGTTTGATCAGGTTGAGTTCCTCCTCGGACACGGTGAGCTGCCCCGTGTACCAGAATATCCACGGGATCAGGCTTAAGAAGATCAGCAGGGGCCCGGACAGCACGAAAAAGTCCCAGAAACTCAACGGTGCAAAGATCCCAATGAAGAAGAGGATGAGGCCGACGATGTCCAGAAACAAAGCCAGCGCTATGAAGAACTTGACGCACCCCCTCTGCTCCATCGCCGCAGCCGAGCGAGAGAAAAAGGACGAGTGGCTGTCGTCTCAAGGTCTGACAGGAGTGAGTCTCTGTGTAGAAGTGATTTTCTTGTCCTGTGGATCATTTCCTTTAACCAGCAGCACACCTTTGCATTTCTATCATAGTTCAGTGGCAAGTCAGGTCTCCAGGCACAACAAAAGGTTGTGATGCTCTTTACAACAGCTGAGAAACTCACAGTCCGTCTTCATTCCTATACAGGCCTGACCTGTTTGGCCCCTTTCATGTCATTGATGTGACACATCAGGCCGCTGTCTGAAACCTGTGTGACAGATTTATGCACGTATATTTCATAATCAACAGCCATCGAGGTTGTCTTTACACAGTTATAAGCTTGATATAATTAATTTGCCATCTTCCCCCAACCCCTAACCCTTGGATTATTTTATTCAGCTAATGAAAATTAAGTGATTCCAGCACTGCATCAGTGTGTTTCATCTTTTATCAGATGTTTCAAAGCCTCCTCTTGACATCACTCCCATCGATTTACCCAAGTGTATGTTTACCCGTGATATTTAACTTCACAGGGTGGATACACTGCACTGAGCCTTCACTAAACATAAGCAATCCGTGGCCCATGCATCACTACAATAACCCTGCCTACTGTGGAGGGACTTGCCTGCAAAAAGAGGAAATATACGTAATGGAAACTTCCCTTATTTGACCAGTCCTGCTGCTGCAATCTGTCTCCGCTTCCCCTGTCCTGAATGCCTGTAGTTACAGCAGGTGTACACAGCACAGATAAATTACTGTGAAGCTCTCCCCTCAGTCGTGGCTGTGGCTTTATTTGTGAATGGCCATTTCACATGGCAGAGCTGACATTTTGCATAGGGTGCGCCATGAATCTAAGCATCTAAACATATGGAAATACGTCAAAACAGTCCATAAGATACACATGTTCCCAGGTCACATGAGATCCTCTGCTGAGGAGTTCCCGGTTTGTTTAACCAACAACGAGAGACAAACCAGTCTGACCAGTATGTGTGTGTTTGCACAACTCTACCTCCCTCTTTCTGGTTGCAGCTACAACTTGTGTAAGGTATGTCACATGCATTTTTTTCAGATGCGACAAAGCCTTTGTGAAAAAGAATAAATAAATTGAAGTTTAAGTAATGGAGGAATCTGTGGACAGGACCATTTGTCCAGTACGTTTAACAGCCAGCAGCAAACAATTTTTTAGGAGCTTAGGGGGAGTTTAAACTAAGCTAATGTCTTTTAGACTCTGTCTCATGGGCCGTGCTAACCAAATGAGACCCCCCCCCTCCCACAGTTACCATTTAGATGTCAGTTCACTGACTTAACTTGTCTAAATACACGTACATTATACTAACAAGCTCAAAACTGAAATGATAAATGACCTAAAACTTGATTCTAACTTGAGACCCTTCTATAAAACGTAAATACAGGTGGTGCCTCAAGGTTCTTTGAGATTCTAAAGTGCTGAAGTGGAAAATAAATAAACTAAATAACCACAAACTAATAGCCGCTACACAAACCTTGACACTTTGGGGGCTTTTATGACTCTGGGGCCCCAGGATGCTGCCTGCTACCTGGGATTTGGATAATTCTTGTATCCGGGCCTGCCGAAATAGACATGTCAGTCAGACTAAACTTCTTGTTTTGACTGAAACATGTAAAGATGGTTGTCTAAGGCTGTGAAGGGCTGCAGCTGTATGTTTTAATATATATATGACCAGAAAACTGGCACAATTTGAAATGAAGCTACTTATTCAGAGAGGCAGCGGCTCAGATCTCCTGTTCTTCTCCTTTTTCTCCTTCTTCCCCGTCTTGTCCTTTTTCTACTTCTTCCTCTGTTGGTTCTTTTTCTACTTCTCCCTCTTCTTCTCCTTTTTCCTCCTGTTTATTCTCGAAAGTGGAGGACTCCAGCGAGTCATCATAGCCTTCGTTGTGGTAGGCTGAGTTTTTGCCCCAGGTCACCCTGCTGGCTTTGCGCGGAGAGGTCGGCCCCACCTGGCTCTCGGAGTCTGCGTCCTCCACGCACTTCACGTGTCTCGATTTCTGGCTCATCCTCTTGGAGATCTTACTCGCCAGCCGCTCCACGACGCTGTTCCTCTTGTCCCAGCCGCCGTAGTCCCCGGGCACCTGCACGTTGCCCACGTACCACATGACCCAGAAGCCCAGGCTGAAGAATATCACCAGGGAGCCCGTGTAGATCAAGAAGTCGCCATAGAAGCGGCCGCCGAGGCTCACGTTGGCAAATATCCCAACGAAAAGCACAACAAGGCCGATGACGTCGAAAACGATGGCCATCAAGAAGGAAGGCACGCAGCTGCCCACGTACCGGATCAGGTCCATGGCGAAGACGTGGAGAGCTGAGCCTCTTGACGCGTGAATAACGGGAGGATGCTTCATCCTGTACCTGCGCACCTGGGGAGAACGCCCCACCTTAAAGACTGAATAAACACACGTCTCCTCAGGCAGCTCCCCTGCGCACAGACACACACGGACACACACACCTCACTAGATCAGGCAGCTTCCACCTCTGAACTGTCACAGCACCGTCCAATATCACACAATAATGCGCCTTGGTTCCCATAATGCAAATGAAGGGAACTTGAATTTGGCAGTCAGATTCTACCCTGCAGGACGACATGCATGACTCAGCGTGTCTCTCCTGAGTTTTTATCTTCTTTGTTTATAGACCAACAACAGAGCTACACATGCAAACAGAGGGCTGACTCACTAACTCATTTGAGACAACTACTGGAGCTCCACCTCTTCAAACCTGATGGATTGACATACAAACCATGTGATGAGCCTGAATCAACATGTTTGTGTGAGCTTTTTGTCTGATTACGTTTTCTGCTTGTTCACCCTCCCACAGTAGACTGTCCTTAACATGGGCAGTGATTTGTTTTCACATAAAGCAACTGAGGAAAGTCCTCATCCTTCTTTTGTTTTATTTTAGCCTTTCTGTTGATTGTGATTCATCTCTAAGTTCTTCTGGCCCTACATTCAAAGGTTTATCTTTTTCTGACCATCGGTTCCAAAGGCCCACCACTGTCTCACCTGGGTAGATGTCTCTAACATCTTGCTGTCCAGTGGGTCTTTCCTCCTGATCCAGTGCTATGTTGGCTGCTGTGTTCGGCAGACTGTGAAGCTTCTTTAATTCCGTGGTGCAGGGTATTTTCTATGGATTCCAGTAACCTGATGGTAGAAATTGCATCAAAACCTCTGTGGCGAACTCTGCCGCAGATGACCTCTCCACATATATTTCACTTAAAAATGATTGATTGATTGTCTGAACATATAAAGATAAATTCTCAATTCGTCAAATAAAAAGTTGATCAATTTGTCTCTAACCTGTTTAAAGGCCAGTTCAAACTATTAAACAAAGGATTTGTTATATATAAAAAAAACAACAAGGCGATACGTTTACAAAAAACATGGCTACCCTTCATACCAAGAAGAATTCTACTGGCAAACCTTTTGATCCCTAAAATTAATTAAATGAAATCAAATAAATACTTATTAATGATAACATCTCTGTTGTTTATTTGTTAAACATGTTTAAAAAAACATATTAAAATACGAAAAGTGGGCTACCCATTTTATGTTAATCATCATAATGATTCAATATATTTACTCCTTTAAAGAGGAACATCTGATATCTGTCCTTGACATTGTTTTGAATGAACCCTCAGTTCATTAAGGCTCTCTCATAATTCAAGTATTCTTTGGTGATGTTGGGGAGTGCAATGCTTTATACATTATTTGTGCACCTTTTAATTCAACAAAATCATAAAATATTAAGGCATATAACTTAATAGAAAGTGGATTTGTTGGTTCATGGTAACCAGATCCATCCGCAATTCTTACTGCTTTTTTGGCAGTCGGAAGATGTGATTCATGTTAATTCTTTTCCCAAACCTCCACATGATTATGTGTGGAACAATGAGGAAATAGTATAATAAATACAAACTTTTCTTATAATACACAAAGACCTTGTTGGTGAGGTCACAAGGTCAAACTTTGTACCAAACATGAACCTCTTGTGGATTCAGAGGTTGATTCACTTCATCTGGAAGGATCTCACATGCAGTTATGTTGTATAACTTAGACATGGTTTTATATTACCTGGATACCTGTCTCCTTGCACTGTGTACCCTGTACAACACTCCGCTCCATATACTGGAACACTTACTCCACATCATATGTGATATGTGTTAATATAAACCATATTGATACTATATATCATTTTATACAATAATATTGTCTTTTGCACACCCTGTCTACATATTCTTACACTCATAGTATATTATATTATCTATTGTATTGTCAAATACTTATTTATACCTCTACTATATATCATATCATGTTATATATCATATCATATCATATTATATCATAATCTTTGTATATTCTTTGTATATATAAGTCTATATACACATATTTATACATGTGTACATGTAATTATTATTATTATATTTGCTTTTATTATGATATATACTGTTGCTGTCATTAATACTATGTACTGCTATTATATTGGTATAATTACTATCATATATAAATATATATTATGTTATATTATATTATATACTATATATACTGTACTATTTTTATATACTGTCTAACAATAACATTACCATCATATCATCAGTACTATTACCATCATCTTGCCACTGCACCTTATCTACCTATTTATCTTGTGTTTCTGTTTTTTTTTCTTTCTACCTACCTCAATATATATATATTTTTAAATTTAATTCTATTGTATTGTATTTTATTGTATTCAAATATACCGGCTGCTATGACGACTTAATTTCCCTTCGGGGATGAATAAAGTAATCTATCTATCTATCTATCTATCTATCTATCTATCTATCTATCTATCTATCTATCTATCTATCTTACTAACCAATAATCACGCTAACTGGAATAGGAACTCAGATAATGTCATGGTAACAGTATATATAACATAAATATTTATGTATTTATCTTCAGGTCTCTGTGGACCAATTCTATTCAGTCTATTTGCAGGTGTACTTTTGATATGAAATAAGAATAGGTAACAAGTAAGAGATTTTCATCGTGTACATTGATATTTTAATTGCAGTCTGTAATCTATAGAATTATCCAAACTGTGCATTAAGCTCGTATAGGCTTTACAAATGTTTACGTTACAATGTTCCGGTGTACACATTTTTATATATAATACACTGAATGCATTGACTGATGTTTTTTAAGCCATTAGGGGATATTACAAATAACATACAACATGTGACGACAGTGTCTGTGTGAAAGAACAACTTTCACACACTTAAAAATGTTAGTCCTCTGAAAAGGTCTGAAGAGAAAATGTTGAAAAAGGGCCTATCCCGCAATGCTATACGAAGTTAAAAATGACATCCCGGATACGCCCCCTGATTCGGATCTGCACTTAAATTAAATGAGTTCTTCCCTGACCCATACCACATGCTCCCATTAGGTTTAATGGTAATTCTAACGTAATCTTGTTAAAACAACACGTCAGGACGGGGTGGAAACATGACATAAGACTTTCATCCTATGTGCAACAACAGGTCCATTAATCTAAAGCTGTCACATCCCTAAACTCCTGAGAAATAAAACCCTCTATCTTATCTTTATCTGTCGGCTTTTTGGTGAGGGCAGATATATCATGTTTTTTAATTTTTTTTCTCCTGCTCCACAAAATGACAATGTGATTTGTGTGGGTGAATGAAAACAGTAAAGTTGGGGTGACGGAAAAAAGAAGCAGTGAGCTGAGAGTAGCTGCAGAGTGGCGTGCTAATTCTCTGAGCCGCACCTTTCTCATAAATGGGCTGCAGCATCTCTTGGCATGTGAATATTGATTATAGCTGCTTTAAATCCAAGCTGCTCTTTACAGACCAGAGTTTCGCCATAAAAAATGTTCAACGGCTGACAACAATAAATATTTAGTGTCCATTACGTTACAGTAGAAGCTGCATGTCTCTGAAGGGGTTACTTCACATTTCTGCGCACGTCATACATTTAAATCCCATGAAAATGTACTTTCAGGTCACAGCAGTCAAATTCTCTCTTTTTTACATACTGTATATTTGAAGAGGGATGCATTCAAATTCAAAGCCGCCTTCCTTGTGATTTTGTCCCAATAAGGACTTCAGTGGACGCAACTACACACAGTTAACCATGAATGGACAATCATTAGCTCTCACAATCTTTAATTATTCATGCATTGGCATACACTGCACAACTCAGCATTAGGAAATCCCCCATGTCCACTTTTCCCCTCATAAATACTAATAGGCACAGTTTGCATTCTAGTATTCTCATCGCTAAATTGAGTGTGAATGTGTGCATAATTGGATTTTAAACAGCACATTGTTGTCCTCGCGCGCACACCTACTTTTTGACAGCCACGGTTATAAATGCAAATGTTTTCATGCTCACTTCAGACTGAGATAAGGGCAATGTTTTGTCGATCCTGGTAAACAAGAGGAATAAACATAAATGTCACAGACACGCAGAGTTTTCACAATTAGGTTCCACTGACACTCCCATGCTGAAAAGCGTCATTTCAAATCAGTGCCGTCTTAAAGGTAAAGTGTCTCCGTTCAGATTTACATCCAAACGCGAAGTTCTCTGGCAGAATAATCCCTCCAACGTGGTCACAGATTGAACATGGGGGGTCTGTAGTAGCTGAGGGGCCTCTTCATGTTCGACTGCTTCCTGTTCTCCTTGGTGATGGGGATCAGGACCAGGCCCACCACAAAAACCATCAGCCCAATGGAGACCAGTGCCGGCCCCAGGATGTTGGTGACCCTCTTGCAGTGGCCGGCGAAGTAGAGGCCGCTGATGATGATGCCGCATGCCAGGAAGCTGCCCCCGGTGGACATGAGGTGGATGGGGTACCAGAAGACCTCACATTTGCTGTGGGACGTCTCGGTAGTCCACAGGGACTCGCTGCGTGAGAGGCTGAACACGGTGCTCTCCGTGCGGCTTGGGGGCGTCAGCTGGTCCTTCGACTGGGAGAGGGTGCACTCTCCCAGGGGGATGTTCTCTGGGTTGCCTGGCATGGCCTCGAGGATGACTCTGGAGAAGTGCGTGAGACATGAGTCAATCTGCGTGCGTCTTTTAATAACATGACATTAAGCACAATAAATAATATTGTCTACACACCACAAAAAAACAACTCCTGTCAGGAAGCCTGAAGCACACTTATCAATGATTCAAATATTAAAAAATCTAAATAAATTTTGTTTTTCCCAACCCAGCATTGGAATAACTTTTTCTTACTAATGTCCCAGCTGCATATTATGATGATTCTAATCACCTCACTTTATCGTTTCCACTCATTTGACCATGAGGAGCAGATCCCATCAGGCGGACAGAAGTGAAGAAGTACACAAACACCTACCTTTCAAATCTGGATCAATATCCTTTGTCTTTACTCTTGAAGAGTCCACGATAACTTTAAATCTACGAAGCATCAGAAAACATCCAGAAACCTGAACTAGATGCTTCCCCAACCGTCCGACCAGAGAAACCAGTAAAAAGGCAGTGACACACATCCACGCTGAACCACCATCTACCCACCCTCCTCTGCTCTCTCCACCTCCTCAACAGGATCCTGTGAGCACCATCCCCTTACCATCATCTACCATCGCAGGCGGTCTCTCCTGATGCTGCATCCAGGGCGAGGAGCTTGTCGTCAGGTCCCCAGAGGATATCCATAGACAACCCCCCCCCCCCCCCCCCCCGAAAAAAAAATCCCCACTCAGGCTGAGGTCTCCATAGGGCTGTGAAATGATTCTAAAAGAACTTTGACAATCAGCTCGGTTGTTGCCCGTTTGTCTAAAAATGTCTAAAACTTCCAGGGGACCGGACAACGAGAGGAAAAACATCTGCCTCAATTGCCTGCTTCTATTTCCACACAAAGAGCAGGGCAGGGCAGCGACTGGGAAATGGCTCTCTGCTATAGCTGGATTGATGTAGCAAGCAATCACCCATACAGAGACTTTCCAATACAGCCTGATATGTTGGCAGGGTATTGATCCCTAAGTACCCCGGAGCAATTATGTGCAAGTTGTAGTTTTGTTCGGTGAACATGGGATCGATGAAATCTGTGTAGCATAATTAACCCTCAGAAAGCAATGGGAGTCATGGAGAGTTTTGGAAAAAATTTTGATTTATCCGTTGTTCCGCTCCTGAAATGTCCTGCCTCGGATTCACTGGGCGCGTAGAGGAGGGATGATACTGCAATATGACACTGCTGCTTCCACTTAACAGCCCTGATGTTACAATTTGTGTCTTTGTTGCTTTGTGTTCACTTTTGGAAAGACACGAGTGTCAGCGTGAGGCCATTGATCGGAATATGATCTCACTCTTTAACACAATTACACGCTGCAGAGAAATCTCCTGCTCTGAAAAAAATGCCTCCTCGTCCCTGCTGTTTGTAGCGAACCCGAACCTCCAGCCGGATCTCATTAGATTACTGCTGTCATCTGTTTAAAACGCATCATTTTACCATGCTGTGGCACAACACTGATGTAATGAAGCCTGTCAATGCTTGCAATGAGCCACAAAATCCAACAGGGGGCAGTGCTGTTATGTGGCTGGCCGTGTGGGCAAAATCCTGAATCCGGTTTCCATGTGTCATTAACTTTTAGTGAAATATTTCATGCCAGGATGAATTGATCCCTCGATTCTGACGTCCCTCATGGATCAAAGTCTTTCACTCTGCAGCCACCTGTGAGATTACATCCATTTCATGTAATGTGTCACACTATCTTGAGATTATGATGAGCCCTATTCTCTTTCATGGCCGTGTTAAGTGGGTTGTTGATCATAATCACCTGAGGGTATTTTACATTGTTGAGTAAACCTGCTCAGAGATGAGGTGCAGCAGCAGGGCCCCTGTTTGACTGCGGCTCCACACACAATGTGTTGGTTTTCTGTTCATCAGGAAAAATACTTCCAGGATCATAAACCAGTTGAGGAAGAAGCAGGGTGTCATTTTGCAACTAAAATTTGGACTGATGAGACAATTTGGAGAGGTGGTAATAATCAATTGGACTACTTGTCTTACTAAACTACATAATACACATAGCATGTTTACATAATGACGTCATCTTGGGCTTCAGGATTTTTTTTTTTTATTATACTGACTTTTTTAGACCCAACAATTTCCCCTGAGAAAATAATTGATGAGGAAAAGCTTAGCACTCCTCTGCCACAATGGGTTTGCAGAGAGAGAGTGAGTGAGAGAGAGGGAGAGAGAGAGAGAGAGAGAGAGAGCAGGAGGAAAGAGACCATAGTCTAAATGCAGGTTCCACGTAGCGCTGTAATAATAGCAATATCAATAGTAATGATAATTATTTATAATTATTATTGTATCAGCAGGTGTGGAGCAGGATCATGGGGGCAGTCGGGGGTTTGCAATCACAGATCTAGACTCTGCAGCTCCGGAGGGACACATACCTGCAGAGAGCGACAGGGCGAGGGACGGGAGAATGAGAAAGATAACTACAGGAGAGAGAAGAAGAGGCCTAGTTAGTAGCAGGGATTTTGTCAAGCCTGATTTGAATGCATGCAGAAGGAGACAGAGAGGAGGAGAGGAGGACAATTGCTGTTGGCAGTCTATGCCTCTAGCTTTTATAAAAATGGGACATTTTTAAGCCTTAATTTTAAATGTAGAGAAGGGGTCTGCCTCCTGGAGCTGGTTCCACAGGAGAGGAGCCTGGTAGCTAGAGGCTGCACCTCGCATCCTTGGGAGACACGAGGAAAAACAGGTCAGGTTGCATTTAGAGTGCACAGTGGTCTATTGGGGTAATCATAGGGGGTAATATGCTACTATGAGCTCTGGTACATGGGGCTATGTAAGTCAGGAGAAGGATTCTGAATTCATTTCAGGATTTTATAGTGTAGCAAAGATAATGCTAGTGAGTGTAGTAAAGATAATGTCTAAGAATTATGTATTTTTTTTTAAATCCTGTCAGCATTAACACTCCAGCATTTTGGATCAACTTTACAGACTTGATGTGGAATGATGATAAGACACTTCAATAATCCAACCTAGGAATAACAAAATAATCTTTTCTTGCATTTGTTGCATAAAGCCAGTTTCTTGTGCCAATTAAATGTTCCAGTCTCTAAAGTAGGTGATGGTCAATGGTGTCGAGTGCAAAACTAATTTCAAGTTTGTGTCTTGTAGTTGATGAAAAGATAAATAATAAAACTAAATCAGACAATTATAAGATCAGCAGATTATCGACAGTCCTGATTTGGAAAACTATAGACATATTTGTGAAGCTGAAAGTAAATTCATTAAAATGGTAAAGCATGACTCATTTAATTAAATCAGTGGTCTTCATCTATCTTTAATGAATTGGCAGGAAAAAACATATCAGGCCATTTAAATTAGAGTTAATATTTAGATTAGAGTGTTATGTAACGTTAAAACGATCTGTAATGCAAATTAAACCGTTGCAGATTCCCCAGATTTGTGGTATCATGAATCAAATCACACGTGGATTATGTTACTTGTCAGTATTCAAAAGTTAAAGTTGAGTATACTGGTAAACCAACACACAGGTATCAGTATAATCCTGTTTGGTAATACAAACACAGAAGGTTGCCAGGGATTAGACGAAATAAGCCTCATCTTGAGTCAGCACGCTGAGTTTGTTGGTTTGCCAGGGGTTTTAAGGCCGGATTCAAATGAACTGTGGACTTTGAGGCACAGCGCGGCTCCTCCGGTTAAAGCCACCAGAACTAAGATGCTCTAACAACTCCAACCCTTGCGGTTTTTCAGGGCTGTGGATTAAACAGGAATACTTTTTGGCCAAATGAAGCCTTGCGCGGAGCTTCGTTAACTCCTGAGCAAATATCGCCGTGCGGTAGCTCATCTGCAGATACTCACTCGTCTGTAGATGAGTCACATTTCAGGTAAAATTCTGCAGATTTATTAACACATAGAGCCCTTTCTGTATAGATGACCTTGGAAAATTAATTAAGCTGGTTTGCATATTCATAGCGTCTTTTGGGGTAATCCCAGGACGGTAGAGCATGCACAAAACTGCAGCATTCAGGGTCTTTCACTCATGGAAATGCAGGGAGATCTATGATACTCTTGTAGCCATCAATCTACCCCTTAAAGACAAATACCAGCTATGAATCAGTCACTTAGCTCAATTCTGCTGATCTTTCATGAGCATTAAGCTGAAATGCTAAGTTTATGCCGTTTAGATGTTCCCTCAACCTTTCTATACTCACTTTATATAGCACTATAACCTGATGGAAGGATGCAGTGGAAGGATGGAGTAAGGGTCACGTAAGAACCCACTGAATATCATGTACATCAGATGCGAAGATACTGAGGTTGGTGCGATTAGTTTTGTCCAAAGGGCCCATATTGTTTAAAATACATTTTCTGGGCTTCTACTATCGGTAAAATACTTGAATGGGGTCAGTGGGTCACTGGTCAGTGGGTCAGTGGGTCACTGACCCCATTGGGACTTTTTGGGTGAGTTTTTCACTCAGTCCATTCGAAGAATTATGCTATTGGAACTTTGCGCTTCGTACTTCTTCTCTGTATGGTTTCATCATGAAATCGCACTCTTCTCTCAGCCCCACCAAGCCGGCACCAGTCCAGCCTCCGAACCCTAAAAAATTATCTACAATAACGTTAACTGATCATCAACTATGTGGGTAAGAGATTAAGGTGTTAGGTTCAAGCAACTTGGACCTAAGTGCAAGCACGGACCCAAAAGGTTACTGAAGTTTCATTTAAAGGGATAGTTCACCCAGAAATGCCAATGGAGGGCTTGGTGAGTCCACAAAACACCTTGGTAGTCTCAGGTGTAAACAGTGCTGCAGCCGATTCAAACACTTCACCCAACCCTCCATTGGCAGAATGGTGACTGCATGGGAAATAAGTGAATTTTCACTTCGGGGTGAACTATGCCTTTAGTGAACACAGACTTACAGTCATTGTCACAAGACAACAACTCAGGTGGTCCAAAAATTCCCACCAAGCTAATCCAGTTGTAAAAAACTGAAGCAGCAAACCTCAGGTTGAACCGGGAAACCAGGCGGAATCAAAAAGAAATGAACCAGAACTAACCAGAGCACCTGACGATCACAAAGGTGAGGGTGAGGGAGAAAGTAAGACACAGGTGTGACACATGAGGATTGAGGAAAAGAGTGAAGTGACCTTCGGTTGTACACAGTTTTTCACTGTGGGATACAATGGGTGCTTTGAATACCCAGAAGTATTTCTGACCCAGAAGTATTTCAGCGGCTGCCATAATAAGAGCTGTTTGAATTCTCTAAATGAGAGGATAGGAGCTTCAATGCTTCCTATGCAAAATTGACATTTCAAACACACCCTTTGAGAACTGGATAGTGTAATCTAGGTCAGTAATTTGAAACTGTGATCTTTTTTTCTCTCTAAATAAATCATACATGTGTTCAAGCTGTTTAGGTGGAGTCTTCCACCCACCACATATTTTCAAGGAGGAAAGCGATGGCAGGCATTTCCATGCTTTGATGATCTCAACATCCATATGTATTCATATTGACGTACATCTTCAAATCCATCGGGTTGATTCAGCGCACTGGTATAAAAATAGAGCACATAATGCATGCTTTTAGCAGGCAGAGGGAAGGCAGCCCTGGCCTGTTGATGATGGCCTCTGATGGTCCTTTGTGACGTCAATGCCCTGCACTGTTCTCCCCCTGCTGTGGCATGTCAGAGATGGGGAAGAGGACACAGAGTGCCATTAAATGCTGGGAGAAAGGAGATGTAGAGTGAATAAATAGATCAATAGCCCGGCCACATCTCATTTCTGACAGATTTGTTTTCCCACTTTGATAATTGGGCGAAGAACAGAGTGTATCATGCTCTGGCAAAGTAGTGCCAAATTATTTAAAGGTGGGGATGTTGGAAGGTGCTGATAGACTGAAACTGCCCAGGGGACACTGAAGAGTTCTGCTGCATATTGCCTTGACTGGATATAGTGAAAGGTGTTTAAAGCTTTGGAAATCCTTTCATATACAAATTGATCATTGAATAAATGTATCCGTTGCAGCACATAACCCCACCCCCTCCATCTTCATTAGCTTCATGTTAAGTTCAGCAACACAAAAAATCCTCCTCTTCACATAAATGCCTCCATGCCTTGGCCTCCCAGTGCCTGCGTGACCTCCTCCTCCCATACATGGCATTAATCCTTGGATATGGGTCTAATCATAGTTATATATATAGGGCTAAATGTCTCCGCGTTTCCGGCCAACAGAGTTGAACGTTCGCACATGGCGGCCATCTTGCGACAGGCGGTTCGCTCACCCATAACATTGTGTTGGTAGTGGTACATGTACTTTTTAAATAAAATAAAATAAAATAATTCTTGATGTATATTTGTAAAAGGAAATCTTATACCTATTTAAGAACATTATACAATTTTTGGGAAAATAACATAAGTATTCATTAGTATGCAGTGTCATAACTACATCTCTGATGTTTATAAAAAACCAAACCGTTTAAAAATCGGTTGAAAATTTGACAAGCTATGGTTATTTAAAAAGTATGTACCATTACAACACAATGTTATGGGTGAGGGAGCCGCCTGTCGCAATATGGCCGCCATTTGTGGACGTTCGAGTCCATTGGCCGAGACATCTAGCCTTATATATATACTGTATCTATGGGTCTAATCACCAGCCTGTGAACTCATTGGCTCGGGGAATTCAGTGTGGCCGCCCCCACCTTCTGGATCTCTCTCTCTCTCTCTGTGATGGCCCATCTCTGGACCCTTTCAAAAAGTCCTTAGTTTCATTATCTGCAGCTAACATCTCTACTGATAGTTGCTGTACATGATTGGTTTAACTTTTAGGTTTAGATTTTGTAAAGCGGCCTTGTATCTGGAAAGGTTCTATATAAATCCAAATTATTATTTTCCTTATGAATACAATATATGCTTAATCATTCAAACAGAGATATTCGGCCCAAAAACATATGAATTCTGCAGCGGGGTATATGCGTCATTACCTGCCTCCTGCATGCTGCACCCACGCACCACCCCTAACCTATATTTGTTGTTGTGAATGCATCTGACGGACAATTGCTGCGTTCCTTATATGTGAAAGGCAAACTCTGGAAAACGGCTTATGTTAACTTTGTGATACACTGGTGACCTATCCAGGGTGTACACATCTTACCCAATGTCGGCTGGGATTGGCTCCAGCCCCCATGACCCTCAAAAGATAAGCGGAATAGATAATGAATGGATGGCTGAATGGATGGACGTTTCAACAATCACTACAACCTTAACTCGACCATGGGCAAGTGGAAGAAAAAAGATGGATAGTTTGAATTTATCCCTCACTTTTAGCTAACAGACACGACTTGTCTGCAGGAAGTTCAAGCAGCCTCTCAAACGGAAAGAAAAGTGTTGTCGTGACCTGACGGTGTCAACTCACTTCCGTGACTGTCACTGCCGGTCGGTACAAACTCGAAGCTTTAGGTGAGGAATCACTCAGAATTAAGAGGACACTGTCTTTGATGACACAGCCTGTCTCTGCATATTACCACAAGTCTCAGTGGGTGAACCACACTGGCCGGACGAGTACACTCAAAGGGCGATTTTCACACTTGAAATGAATAATTTCAGGATTTTTCTCAAATGTTATCTAATAATGAGTTTGCTGTGAGTCATGTTGTTGTCCCATTTTCAAATAGAAAATTAGGGCCGGCAGCCTTTGGATGAAAACATAGCAGAGAAAAAAAAAATGTCAACGCTCAATGTGAAGCAAACAACGTTTTGACTGATGTTGTCCAGATTGATTTTAACCTACAGAGCTGCCAGACCACAGAGTTTAATTAACCAAGACAATAAACCTTGTAAGTTGCCTTCCCACAATGTGGATCGAGAGTGGCAGAAAAAATCTATCAAAACTGAAATAAGACAACATTGAATAAACAAAGAAGCAGTTATGAAAAACAGGGAGAAATAAAAAATACATGGGTAGGAGTGTGTCAAAAAATGTGTCCATAATTGGATAAAGCAGAGATACAAAGTGACAGAGTCAAGATAGTCAATATAGCAGTAGCAGAGGTCTTTATACAATTAGGTCTCAGAAAGAAATGCTAGAAATGGCCTCCACACCTTATATATAGAGTGTGGTGAATTCCCTTAGCCAAAAAGGATCTGTTCCATCTTAGCGACAGAGAGCATTTCATAAAGCCATCTCCTGAAGCATGGGGGCGATGGGGACTTCCAATTCAACACTATTATTTTTTGAGCTGCAACCATGCCTGTGTTTTTTGAGAGCCTGCTTTTGATGAGAGGGAAGGGCCCTTGTGTTTTCTGAAGTACCAAATACTGCTTGGTGACAGTCTGGCTGAATGTTCAACTTGTTTTGAATTAAAAGCCAGTTGAATATGTCACACCAGAAATTACACAATACCGGACATTACCAGAATAGGTGTGGTAACGAACCCTGAGCAGAACCACGTCTATCACATACGGGAGAAACTGATTTGAATATCCTTATAAGTTTGGTTTTAGAGTAATGTAGTATGGGTAAGACTTTAAATATTTTTCTCGGAATTTAAAGCACATCTCTGTATGCTAGACAGACTCTCCAACCACAGTTCTGACACTGGTAAAGTATGCCCAGTTCTTCGGCCCAGGCCTCCCTCAGATGAACTTCACTGACTGAAGCCGTATTGGTTTTATTATGAATTATGGGATACTCTCCCTAATACAATGCCTGACTTGAAAGTGGTGAAAGAAATAAGGCAAATTGAATATCAATGTAAAGATCACCAATACAGCGCAGACCCTTCTCCCTCCAGTCCAAAAACGCTTGATCCATCTGTGCTGGTTTGAAGTAATTGTATGCTATGGAAGGTTAACTGGAACTTCTTGTAGAACCACATTTTTGTATTTACTTGATTCAAAATTTCCAGGGAGTTTCTGCAAATGAAATTATGACAGATTGAATTGTGCTCCAGAATAGATTAGAGTTGGTACGGAGGTTTCTGAAATTGACATAGATTGGATTTATAGCCAAAGTGGGGAGGCAGCAGGCTAGTCATCAACAAGGAAGTCCTGTTGCCAGAAAGTTAGAGCCCTCGCATTTGCAGCCCATTAATAATGCCTAAATACAGGAAGACAGAGGCCAACCCTGTTAACATCCTTCTGTTAATGGGCCTTAGACATAAGAGGTGGCTTATTTGCCCAGACAAATGAGAGGATAACAGAATCAAGTTGTTTAAAGAAATAAAAGGGTAAACCAACCCGAGGTGTGAGGTTGCAGAACTGGACTCGAAAGCACACACGGAGAGGGTTTGGTATAAACATAGTCTCTTTAATGAAGTGCTGAAACAGACAGTTTACTAGCTGGTGGGTGGTAGAGATCGGGCAGGCGATCCTGTGAGATGAGACAGGTGGGCAGATTGGCCCTGCAGGTCCTGAGGCAAAAAGGGGAAAAAGGAGAATTAGAGGGTTTCACTAAAAACTTACAAGCCAATCATTGAGAGGGGAAGCACCTTCCAATTCCTGGTATTACATTACATTACATTACATGTCATTTACCTGAGCTTTTGTCCAAAGCGACTTACATTTTTAGAACACTCAGCATTTATGAGGGGCCATCGTTTAAAGCTCTGTAGGTGATCTTGGATCTTGGATTCTCCTGGGTATGAACAAATCCAACCGGATGTACAGTTTTATCTGCCTTAAGGTGAAGCTTTGATTTAAAAACCCCTTGGCTGTTTTTTCATGTAATGATGTAACTCAATGATTCAAACCAAAGCTAGAATAAAAAACTTTCACATTTGTTTTTGTTTTTTCCATTTCCGGTTGCAGGTCTTCTGTTGCTTAAAGGCGGCATTTCACACACATTCATCAAGACAGACAACTCCCACTGGCAGTTTTTACATGTAAACCCTATAAATAAAATGCAATCACATCCACTTGAATAAAATGAATGAACAAATAGAATCACCACCCTGCCTCCTCCAACCGGTGCGGTTTCAGATACGGACATTTTGACTTAAAAAGGAATTTAATGAAAGCTTTATGAGATCATCCTTGTGCAATTACATTCCCTCATTGTGTTCCTGATAAACCATGTTCACAGCAACATGACGTGACTGTGACCACGAACCTTCACCCTTGACCACCAAAATCGAATCAGTTCATCTTCTACCAAATTTGAAGAAAAAACTATTGTATCCTTCAACCTTCAGCCATCAACTAATTCCAAGTGAATATTTGTACCAAGTTTGAAGAAATCCCCTCAGGGTGTCTGTGAGAGGTTACATTCACCAAAATCTTGCTTTGTGAGTTCACAGTGACTTTGACCTTTGGTCGTCAAAATGTAATCTGTTCATCCAAGAGACCAACTGAAACCTTTTGAAACCAAAATTAAAGAAATATCCTGAAGGCGTTCCTCTGATATCATGTTCACAAGAATGGGAAGGACAGATGTACAACCCAAGAACATGCTGTGAGTAGCCGCCGCACCTAATGACGTGAGTGACTGAACTCATTGGAGCATTTGTTCATAATTCATTCCTTAATGGAAGTCTAGAAAAAGAGTTGTGATAGATTGTCAGTCACCTTATGTCGTCAATAAAGAAATAAAGGTCTCTTTTCCCGAGGGCTTGATGTGCCTCTGTTGAGTTACACCTGTGAAAACATGTATTGTTCAGTTGAGAAAGTAGCCTACTCAATCTGTTTTGGAAATCACTGGACAAGATATTGAATAATTAAAATTATTTATCCACCCATGAATTATCTATAACTCTTTTCCTTCGGGGGTTGCCGAGTCAGTCCCAGCTAATAATGGGCAAAAGGCGGGGCACTTGGAGAGGTTGTCAATCAATCACAGGGCTAGCATGTAGAGAAAAACAACCATTCTGTGCAATTTGCAGTCGGCAATTAACTTTCGGTGCAAGCCTTGGAAGTGTAGGAGGAAGCCATAGTACTCGGAGAAAGCCCACACAAACGCTGTTAGACCACTTTAAATCCATTGATTCAGATTGACCGTCGGCTTCAAACCCAGATGCCTCCTGCTGTGAGGCGACAGTGTTAGCACCATTTAGAATGAGGTTGACCGTGATTATGAAGATCAGGAACATGATGTAACTTGATGCCTGAATAAAACAAAGCAGAAAGCATCACCCACATCGAGTCAGGAGAAAAGCAAAGGAAACCAATGCTACTGGTCAGTGATTGATTATAAGGTGACCTCTGCAAATTGGAGCAACACATAAACAAAGACAAATTGGCACTTTGTAGATTTTTGCACAGAGGGAATTGGATTCATGTCTTAGAGAACAGGGTATGGCAGCAGTCTGGTGAACCTTTGCTGCAAGATTTCATCTTAGATCATGTTTTAGGTGTTAAAGGTTTCTGTACACCACCATCAGTTAGTGCTATTGAGAATTTACTGTCAGGTTGGGTCGACCATCGCACATCACAGAAATCTGAGTATTGGATTTTGCGACATGACACAGCACAGACAAACAAAGGCAGTGAGAGAAAAAAAAATAAAACTGAGAAACTTTGCGATAACTGACCGACCCTTTGATGCCTGGAACTTTCAGCGTGTCATCTCCAATTCTCTACGATCCTCTTAAAGGCAATAAAAACTCTTAATGATGTCAGCCCCGCAATGGAGCGGAGAGCTATCGGTCGAGGTTACAAAACCAAGTGAAGCAATATACAGCAAAGTTATGACTCTACCTCACAAGAGAGACCTAATTTCATATATCAAAAGGGCCTGACTTCCTGAACCATGGGAAATAACCTGGTTTCAAAGGGATAAGGGCTCCGTGCTTCGACAACTATCTCCCCATATGTGATTGAGATTTCACAATCAGTACTCCATAATCCTGAGGTTTCCAAGGCGACCAGGCTGTAAAGCTGCCTAGTGTTTGGTACACTCTGTCTTTGCTGAAGCACAGAGATCACAGGTCAAGGCTTAGACGTGTCCTACCTTTGATGGACAAACCCTCCAGTAGATCTAATACCACAGCGATAGATGAAGTTCCTTTTGAGATGCTAATTCCCCTCAGAGCAGAGGGGACTGATCAATGATATTGATCCACGTGCCCATCAGCAGTAAGGAGAAGATCCTGCGGTCATATGGATGAGTATTTTACATCCCCCTTTTCGTCCACGCAGACATCCATATTTCGTGTGTGTGCTGAGCAGACGTTAACATCCAGTGACACTTTGACGGACAAGGCTGTGCAGATGTTCAGACCTAATGAAGATAAATGGGAGCCTTTTGTAGTGTGCTGGGAAGTCAATATGGTGTTCCCAGTGAGTTACCCGGGGAAACTCCCTGTGGAGCTCGGCGTCCTTGCAGACTTTAGATTACTCAGAGCAAACAGCGTCGAACAATCTCACATAACATGAAACAATTTGCAAAGTCCTTTACTTGGATTCTGCCATTTCAGCCTGAGTACATCTCGAAATATTAAGAAAATTATTATTTAGGACATCATTCAATGATGAATACCCTCTGTTGTCATCATAGGGGCAACTGTAGCTGAGGGGTAGAGTACAACGTCCTATAACCAGAAGGTTGCCAAATGACATTAATTGTATTGTAATCATTAATTGAGCCACTGTCTTACGCCCAGTGGCCACTATATATACTACAAGAGCAAAAATAATTTGGATGGTACATGGACGTCCAAACGGGGCCTCACTTACACCATCAGGAGCCACTTTATGCAAAATGGACCCTCACAGACCCTTGAATACTAAAACAACACTAGCATTAGAACTTAACAGTATTCTCAATGGATGTTTTCCAACAAATATTTTCAATAGATAAATGTACCATTGTGTTGCTCTCACATGAAAATGTCATGACAGCTACCAAAAGAATCACCCCCTGGTGGCAGGCTCCAGTATAGCTAAATTAACTTAGTAATTTGTACTAAAAAGTACACATTACATTTTTATTCATGATGGTTTCTGTCATTTGATGTACCTTCAATTATGGTTCTGATTATATTATACTGACTTGCTGAGGGTCTCGTTACTGCGGCTCCGCTCCACAGTCACTCTGGATTGTGGGAGGAAGTGGAGACACATTGTCCAGACAATGGGTTTCTCATTGTGAGCATTAGAATGTAGGTTCTCTGACCAGCGTTTACTGGTCATCCCTCGGCTAAACATTTTAATTGATCATGCCATTAAAGCTCTGGCTGCTACATTGTGGAATTGTATTTATCCTACATTTATTGATCATCATCTGTTGACGCCTTTACATGAGCTGACGAGTTTATTAATAACTGTCGTTTGTCTCAACTAGTGTTCGCAATTTTGCATTTTATTTGTGTCTTTACATGAGGGTTCAACTTTAGGCAGTCAAATATGCAGTAACAGAAAGTATAACTAAAAGTGTCCTTTTATTAATAGACACTTACAAAAAGGGGCAAAATCATAAAAAATTTAAAAACACGGTGATCCAGAGTACTCAAAACTCAACAGGGCTAAACAGCAAAAACAAACAAAACACTAGGAGACACTAGAAACTCACAAGTAAGGGATAGAGGTGGGTGACGTGAGGTGGCTATGAAGAGGACGAGGAACTGACAAAGACAAAGGGATGCACAGATACTTAGACAGGGGTAATTGGACACAGGTGAAACACATGAGGGACAGGTGCAGACCATCACAAGGGCGGGGAGACAGGCCAAAGACAGGAAGTCAAGTAGGAAAACACACAAGGAGCAAAGCCACAAAATAAAAACAGGAAACACAGAAATCAGGGAGAATCATTAATCCAAACACTGAAACCAAAAAAACTCTTCATTCAAAGTCCAAACAATCAGCACGACGGCTGGTTTCGGCTTCTTGTGCCTCTGTGAGCTGATCTCATTAATCTCTGCCTCTGTGTTGGAGATGGCACACGTTAGATGAAGTTGGACCGCCTGTTCAACCCGCTCCAACTTTGTGTCAGTCTGAGCTGAGCATGATCTGCTTGAATGCAGTTTTTGTTATTGTTTTGCTTGTTATTCGGGGTAGACAATTGACTCAGCAATTTTGTGTCCTGCATGGCACATGTTCAGAATCACCATGGCTGCAGACTTTTTGATTTAACCCTGTATTTTCTTGGAAAAGAAGGTCTCATCTGAATTATAATGGTTGGTACTTCCTCATCATGTGGGGCCATTAGACGCAACCCTTGCCAAGCATTGAGGAAGCTCTGCTGTCCACAGGTTATTTTTCTAAGCTGCTAAATATGGCTTATTACCCCAAGATAGCTCTAAGTCAGAGCTTATGCTCTACCCTACCTAGGTGGCCTACGACCTCATGAGCATTTATACTGTTGTGTCACCCTCCAATATTTCCCTGTGTGTGTACTTTAAAGAATTGAGACTAAAACTGAATGATTACATTTGTATTTGAAGCTAATCGAAGTTTAACAACGGAAACCTCCATTGAAATCACAGAAAAGAAAGACAACTGGAGGTGTTTTTTAAACGTGCTCTAAGCATCGGCCTTAACTGGAAACCACAGCTGCAATGACTCGTAGCAGTGATCACAGGGGAACTGGCTTCTGCTGCCTTGAGGCTGCACATCGGGGCCATCATCTTCAATGTAGTCCATCTAACCTGTATATTTTCACAAGATCAAATCCGTTACACTTGAGATACAAGATAAAGAGACAAGATAAAGAGACAAGATAAAGAGACAAGATAAAGATACAAAATAAAGATACAAGATAAAGATAAAAGATAAAGACTGTTGCATAATGGCACAACTGAGTCACTTCAGCACTTTCTGACTTCTCCACCCTGTCCGTGGGTTAATTGGAGACTCTAAATTGTTTGTAGGTGTGAATGAAAGTGTGAATGGTTGTTAGTCTCTGTGTGTGTGATGCCCTGGTGATATGAGGGGCCCTGAGGGACATTATTCAGAATATCCTCTCACACACACATCTGAAATGCTCTCACTCACACTACTGAAAAGCTCTCATACACACTAGTGAAAAGCTCTCACACGCACATATGAAATGCTCTCACACACACATATGAAAAGCTCTCACACGCACATATGAAATGCTCTCACACACACATATGAAAAGCTCTCATACACACATGTGAAAATTTCAGTTGAAACGGAAGGTATTTCAGTTGAAATGGAAGGTATTTCAGTTGAAACGGAAGGTGATCAAGGATAGTTATGTGAGGAGGGGGGGGCTTGTGAGCGCCGCATAGCAGTGTTTCGGTTGCGGTGAGGAAGGACACAGGGTCCGAGGCGGAGTGACCCGGCTCTGCCCGGTCCTGATGCGGCTACGAGCGCTGGGGCCGGAGCGACGGGGACCCGCTGCAGGGACACGCTGCCCGGCCGGGCCCCCTCTGGGAGCCGGTTGACTCCAACGCGTTGCTGGCCGGTCGCGTCGCTCCGGTGCCGGAGGACCAGCCGGAGGATCAGCGGGGGCCCCAGCACTCGTAGCTTTATCAGGACCGGGCGGAGCAGGGTCACTCCGCCTCGGACAGGCTCTCACCGTGTGTCCCTCCTCTCCGCACCCGAAACACTGCTCCGCGGCACGCACAAGCATTTCAGTTGATCACGCCGCGGTGCTGGCCGGCCCCTGCGGGGAGGCCGTTAAGCTCCACAGGCTCCACCGTCAACATCTCTGCGGAGCAGGCACGTGCACAGACATGTTGGGGGGCAGCGGCTCAAACCCCCCAAAAAGGGCACCCATCGCCCAAAATTATTTATGAAATTAAAAATTATAATAATAATAAATAAAAGACACAGTAGGATATTTTCAACTGATATATTTATTTTTGTTAACAAACTAAACTCAAATTATCAAATTGAATGAATAACAGGCAAAAACAGACAAAACAAGGCGCATGTCGGGGTGACATTCTCACAAGAACTCAAATAAATGCCCCGTCAGATATTCAGAGAATCATTTCTATTCTTAAATATTGATGAATGAAGAAAAAATGGGCTCCAGCAGAAGGGCACTTTTCTCATCCAGGGCAATAGGGCCAGTGCTTGAGCATCACTAGGGGTGTATCTGTGCCCATCAGTTTGGATGATTTGAAATGGTCATTTATTTGAGAGCATTTCAGTAGTGTGTGTGAGAGCATTTTAGTAGTGTGTGCGAGAGCAATTCAGTAGTGTGTGCGAGAGCATTTTAGTAGTGTGTACGAGAGCATTTCAGTAGTGTGTGCAAGAGCATTTCAGTAGTGTGTGCGAGAGCATTTCAGTAGTGTGTGCGAGAGCATTTCAGTAGTGTGTGCAAGAGCATTTCAGTAGTGTGTGCGAGAGTATAGTTTTTCAGTAGTGTGTGCGAGAGCATTTCAGTAGTGTGTGCGAGAGCATTTCAGTAATGTGTGCGAGAGCATTTCAGTAGTGTGTGTGAGAGCATTTCAGTAGTGTGTGTGAGAGCATTTCAGTAGTGTGTGTGAGAGCATTTCAGTAGTGTGTGTGAGAGCATTTCAGTAGTTAGTGTGAGAGAGTATAGTTTTTCAGTACTGTGTGTGAGAGCATTTCATATGTGTTTGTGAGAGGGTATTCTGAATAATATCCCTCACGGCCCCTCATACGGTGACCTGCATGTCCAGGTGTACCCTGCCTCTCGCAGGGATAGGCTCCAGCCTCCCACAACTCTTACAAGTTCAGTGGTATAGGTTTTTTACAGTGTTACATTTTTACTATAATGTTGCTTGTCTTATTTGTTTTCATGTCCTCATATTTATGTTAGATGTTATTTTTTGTGTTTTTTATATTTAGAATATCCTTGTTTTGGACATGTTTTCATCTCATATGTACAGTCATGTGATGTTTTTGTTGTATATCATAGCTTTTTATCTTGAAGCAAATTGAGTCTTTAGTTTTCATATGAAATGTGGTTGAAGTGAAAAAATGTTACTCATAGAAGAGGAAACAGCAGCAGAACATTGTGTGTGTGAGAGGGATTGAAACAATATGGACGTTTGTTTATTGTGTGATCAATGAATACATCTTGAACACAGAAGAATACGATGTTATGTCAGGCTCAGGATGAACAACTTAACAAACTCCGTCATGTGGCTACAGAAGAGATGAAGTCACTAAGTTTTTTTACCAGCATGAGTTCCTCCCTCAGATGTTCAGATGGTGCAATTTATTGGTAAAATGAATCTTTGACGATGGAAGTCTCACTTCCTTTCTCTGCTGTTTGAGCTTTAAAGATTTCAATCAGGTATAAAGATTTCATTCAGCACTTCTCAGACAAACAGGCAGAGGAACACTTACTATCCTGGATTATGTTCGATAAAATGGATTTCTTTTTTCACCCCCTTCATTTTCATCTCTCTGTCGAGACAGCCATTGATTTTTTTTTTTTTTTTACTTCATTTCAAAAGAGGAACAGGAATATAATTACTGCAGCTCCACGGTGTCTGTAGATTCCGAACTGTAAACCTGATTGTGTTTGTCACCTTGTTTCATCCTCGACTCAAACATTGTCAGTACAAACACGTTCTCATCAGCTTTATTCTTACACCCAGTACAATGTGCAGTTTGCTGAAAGATCAACATTTTGAACTATTCATGATTATTATAATATAATATTGTTTTTCTCCCAAAGGTGTTTTTGTTTTCTCTAAACTGTCCCGCCACATTTAATTATTCTGAAGCCGCACAGAGGCAAACACTGCGAGGTTTGACCTTAACAGGGAAATCTTTTTGCCATTTTAGATAAAAGCATTTATGATTTTTTTCTCTGTTATTACTTTTTTTTCTTTTTTTCAAGCACATTACTTGCAGCGGTTTGCTGGACTGCTAAAAAATACAGACAAAGTGAGTTCTGCTCATTTTCTCTCATTGATGTTTCGTCTGAAGTGAACACAAGTTAAGGTCAACTTTTATCAGGCTCAGAGAGAGAACTGGTCCAGAGAGACAGTGGTTTGGACACTTCTTGATGTTATTCCTGCCCTCCCATACTTTCAAATCGATATATGCAGGGGCAGCATTTTGATTGGTTAATTTTTAGTGGAATTATGGCCTACGTTTGATTATTAAATAGTGAAGCATATGTGGATATTTCTTCATGTGTGTGACATATTCTACAGATTATATGGAAACTGCAATAATAGTAAAAGGTGTTAGTTATGTAGCCATATGTAAGCTATAATTAATTTATATCAATATGTTAACACAACATCAGGGACCTACAGGCTAGGCTGCAGTCTTTCTGTTGTGTTCAAGGGCTCAGTGTGTCAACTCCTAACACAGGAGATGTGTGTAGACTCAAATTAGAGATTTATTAACATACAATGAATGAGGTGACAAGATTTTGTAATGGCAGCAAAGAAAGCTATCAGACGGGTCTACTCAGGCGCTGGGTACAAAGACATTGGTTTTACGGTTCAGGGAACTTCCCGAAACTGAATGCTTTCAATTTAAACAACAAGGACATTCATTTGATGCATTTGAACTAGTGTGGAGTAGTTAGTGGCAACCAAATTAGCCGGTTCGTTCACTTTCTCCATTCAAACAGAAAGACTATTAATTTTACTACTAATGATCAACCTTATTATATGTTTATATTCAAATCATATGTTACAAAGTGCTTTACAAAGGCGGCAAGTTAAAAACAGACAGTTCACAAAACAAATCCGGTTTAGAAAAAAGCAAGCAAATATAATTAAAATAAGAATTAAAAATAGGAATTAAAAGACAGTTATAAAAAAAGTTAAGACTCAAGTAAAATCAGGAAAGGCTCTCCGATAAAAGTGTTTTCAGAAAGGACTTAAGAGTTCACTGAGTCAGCCAACCTGGTGGGAGATGCAGGTAGCCAAGACGCCAGGGACACACACATTTAAGCTTTGCACTCATAAAGGAGACAGAAAAGAACACACACAAGCCGGCAATAACCAAAACGAGAATGATTTAGAAAAAGAAGTGGTTAAAAAATATGATTTAGCTTCAGTAAACAAATATAATAAAAATAACCGCATATTTTCACATCAGTGCATTTGTGCTGCCATCAGGGGATTGCTGTGAAATTCCCTTTGTTGGAGAATTTGTGGTTCAGAGTGAGAGACCTGGGATTTGACTGCTGTCTGACCAGACCAGTAAAGTTCTTCCACACCAAGCAGGGAAAAACATTTCTTTATGAATCTGTCTTTTGAGCGTGTAGACTTCAATAAAAAAAACACAGCAGCGATTTCACCACACATGAATTAAACACTACTTCTGGGCTTCAGGTAGTTTCGGCAGTGCTGGGGGAAATTAGCACTCTGATTCGGCAAGTCACAGGAGGGAGGCCAAGTAATTGGGGTAGCTGTTAGCCTGGTTTCCACATCCCAGGATTCAAATGTAGCACTTTTCATTTCACAATTAACCAGTGTGTAGGTTAAGAAGAATCTTTGGCCTGAATAGGAAAATAATAGTAATGTGTGATTTCATCAATGTATATGTAACTGGTGGCTTCTAGAAATGCTTGTGTTGCGTAACAAAAAAGCAGAAACACTGAAAAAAAGCGTTACAGTGGAAGAACACAGCAGCTGGCACAGCAGAGGATGAGTTCATTGAGTGGTTTGATAACTCATTTTTAAAATCAAATGTTCGTAAAACCAAAGACATGTGCACAGATTATTTAGAAATTATTCAGCAATTCAAACTGCTGTTAATGGAGAGGTCGTTGAGTTATAAGTACTGATAAGCCTCGTTATCGATAACAAACTAACATTCAATGCATGATTTTGATGTTTGAATGTTTCTTTCTTGTGCCAACACATTTCCAGAAGCAATACAAACATAAGTATTTTAATTAAACCAAGGGACTTACAGAAAACAGGGTTAAAAAAATGAAGTCCAGAACATTCATAAACAGAAAAAACACTGGAAACCAGTAAAGACTGCAAAAAGGAAACACACAGAACACTTTGCCTGCGTGAACAACACACAATCGTGACACACAGCCACCATTGGGTCTGGGTGTAATGCATGCTGTAATGAGAGTTCAACAGGCTGCACAAGCAGTTTGTCTTCTTGAATAGCAACACAAAACCATGGACAGTTTGGAGTACGATTTCGGCCTCAGTTTGAGGATCATTACAGCCATATTGAGTACATTTGTGTAGCCCCTTAAGAAATTAAATAACACAAATAAATCAGCATATAATACTATAACTTTAATCTAGCAATGACATTTACAAACATAATTAGAGAGAGACTAAAATGTTAATTTGAATGACCAAAATGTCAAGTACCTCTCTCATGGAGCACAACGATAGATATATACAGAACTATTCATGTCAGGTATTAACCTTGTACAAGGATTTCTAATTTAAAAAAATAAAATACATTTCTTAGAGTGCGGTAGGTTTCACTGACATTTTTCTACAGTGGCTCACAATGGAAAAAATCAAATACTTCCTCCATAGGGGATCCTTTGTGTTTTCTGAAGGGTTGTCAGTAGCAGTAGCATCAGTACGACCATTGAACTGATTGAGGCAGAAGAGGAGAGGAGGAGGAGGAGAGTCTTGTGATACAAACTACTGAGCTCTCAGGCCATGTCTGACTCTCTTGTAGAGGTGTGGCCTATTTGATACTACACCCTTATTAGACCATTTACACCCTGGCAGTGTTATTATCAGATTGCAATCTTGTAGTGCTTGGCTACAAGAAGGTGAAGGTGTACAAGTGCCTAAGATGCACTGAGGCTGGGCTGTGATCAGTAGGTGGTCTGGGACTCATTGTGATTACATTGACAAACTTCATACAAGAAGTATCTGGGCTGGAAGAAAATCATATGCAACTATTCCGAACTAGCAATGTAGCAGTTAGGCAGATTGGAGCCGTTAGGCAGTAGTACCCTCCTCAGTCCTCATGTAATTGAAGACACAATTAGAGTGAAGCCAGGTCCAATCAAAAAGCAAGAAAACACACCAGCTGTCTCAATTTAGTCCTTTCATCCCATCAGAGCTCAAAGCTTCAAAGTTGGCCACCATCTTCTTCCCTTCTTCTATACTTTTTTGGTGTTTATTGGTTATTGTATCTGCGGAAGGGTGTGATGTAAATGGTCTGTATTTATTTGCACTTCTCTAGTCTTGATGAACACTCAAAGTGCTTTATGGTACAGTTTTACATTCCCCCACTCACACACATTCATAACTGTGGTGTAACTGTAACCAGGTTAAAATCATATCTGGATACAAAAGACATTTTAATACCAGGTGATCAGGTTCTTTGCAGAGCTGTACCCAAATGCAGGCATCAAAGAACAAAACAGAAACTGCCACAAAGATATTGATTCACAAATCAACAGGCTTATCCATAGTAGGTTGGCATGTTGGATTCAGATGATACAAAACTCAAGCTGAAAACACAGAACCAAACACATGGTTGACTTTCTCAGAGTGGGAATTCATATTAAAACATATTGTTTTGACTTCATTTAAGGAATCTGCTGCCCTTTGTGTGATGCATCCCACCATCGTTCACTGACAGAAGGGCAACACACAAAAATCCAGAAACACGAGGAAAACCATGTAGAACGTCCATCCCATTAAAAATTATCTTTCAGAATCTTAACCAGTTCATTAGAGAGCAGACTCATAGCACAGGTTTAAATAGACCATATGGTGGTGTTGTCCCAGTTTCAGAATCAAACTAGTTTTTGTCCGTATCAATACCTGTCCTCTGCTCCTCCCACAGCGGCCTCCACAGTGAAGTAGGCTGTTCCAGGTCACTCTGCTCACACACATGCTGCAGCTTTTCCTTTAGGCTCAGGGAAATAAATCAGAGCTCTGTAGGTTTCTCTCCTGTAGTAATCAAGGTCACACAGTGTCTTTGGAATCCAGGACAGTTCGTCTCATGTGACAAGCTGTTCATTGGCCTCATATTACCAGGGTGGCTCTCAGTGGAAGTTGGCGCTGCACATTTGTGCACGTTTCTTAAAAAGACCCCCCCTCCCCCCAAAAATACAGTACATATATTTAAAATATTGCATTCAATTCAAATGTCTTTGCACACAGTGATTCAGTGAAGGATCACAGGCCTCATGTTGAGCCCTCCGCAGCATCACTGCTGTTGATTGACGAGTTTGCAACGTGAACTCTTGACACAGCTGATCTGTCAGAGAGCTGCTTACTGCAGAGGAAGTGATGGTGAGTATTTTCTTTTCTTCTGTGCTTACTTTGTGCCCCTACAGGAAACTCCTCTGAGAGACTTCAGCCTACTTGCCTAGATTGAATATCGCCATCCTGTGCACGCTCGGTTTGAGTTGTCACGCAACTTTTAGCAAAGCAGAGTGAGTTTCCCTCGCTGCAAATAATTCAAAAAACCTTCAAGTGTTTTATGTCTGTTTTTTTATTTTTTTAGACCCCTCACTTAGACAGTCTCACATCCAGGTCTCTAACAACAGGAAATAGTGTCTTAAATATCCCTGACACACTTAAAGAGACAAATGAGTGCAGGGGAACATGTGCGAGAGCGAAACGTCTGTGTAACCAAGTGCTGGTCTCTGCTGGGGGCTCACTCTGTCAGAGAGTCCTCAGCAGGACACAGTCAGCTCAGCGGCATCTTGTTGACGGCTGGTGAACATCCTAGTTTCATCATGTACAAACAGTAGGACTCCTCACGCCTCATCTCAGCACTCCCCTCACACGAAGAGGAAACAGGAGGTTCCACATCGGGTTCCTGTGTCGCCGCCAGAAAACCAGACCAGCGTGGGTGACACTCCCATGATGTAAACATGACACTCTTTTAAGATCTGCTGAAGACCACTGTAAATCAAAGGTCGACAAGGAGACAGAGCTTTCAGCTGTCAAGCTCCTCTCCTGTGGAATCATCTCCCAGTTTCAGTTCTGAAGGCAGACACCCTCTCTACGTTTAAGAGACCACTTGGAACCTTTTGTCAAAGCTTATAATTAGTCGTTTTAGGTCTTGGTTATACAGCTATAGGTTTAGAATGTTGGAGGAGATCATCTTCGTCACATCAATATTACTGACTTAACCTACTTGCCGAAGTCTTTGTGTTTTATAGTTTGCACATAGGATCGCTGCTGCTGCCACATCGTGGCTCGCAGACCATGGTTGCTGATGGTGGATCATGATCATGGATGGGGATCCTGTTGGCAGCTGATCAGGGAATATTAATACAACCAGGTTGCTACCTTCATCTCTGATGGACATTTTCTGAAGTATATACCCTGTTAGACCCAGTCTTTTGTAAATGTTGTTATTTTGTTGAAGTGCTGTGCTACTTCTGTCTGTCCTGGGAGAGGGATCCCTCACCTGTTAATAGATCTTTTTGGGTAGTCTTTCTCTTGGTAATGGGTTAAGGGCAGAGGATGTCTCACCTTGTTAAGCCCTATGAGACAACATTTGATTGATTGATTGTCATTGTGCTGTTTTTATTTCCATCGAATATTCATCAATTTTTTTTTGTTATTTTCTCTGTTTTCATCTCATGAGGATTTTGTCTCGGACAAAGATAGGGGACCTCGTGAATTCTTACAATATCAATCCAACCCGTATTGAACACACCTGCCATGTCTCAACATTGCAGGTCACTTGTTCAACGGAGGTGGAGCGAAAGGCATGACCAACGACATCAGGGGGCAGCTGGCATTACCCTTACGTCTGACCATTGCCCCATCTGAGTGCGAGGACCCTCTTTCACCCCAGAACGAGTGTCATCATTAGACACAATAAAGACATGTCAGTGGGGTCTCCCAACAACAGCTAGAGACAAACCAGTTGCTTTTCAGCACATTTATTATCAGACACACTTGCAAACATAAACCTTAAAAGAACGTAAATGGTCCGGCGGTTTCTGCTGGCGTGGCAGCTCAGCTCGGTCTCTTTCTTCTCATGTATCTGTCAGTGTCTCTCCTTCCTTCTCTCACTGTGGCAGATCTGCGGTGACTTATGATTCCAGGGAGAGCCGACTAATCTCCGCTGTGTCAATCACGTGTCCCTGGTTCACCTGGCGGTGCCCCATCCACAGTGTATACTGGTAACTGTCTCAGTGAGTTCACAAAAATGTAAACATTTAAAACTTGAATCAAATGATTTAAAATGTATTAAATAAGCTGTTAAAAGGAGGGAAATTGGGTATAAAGTTTGTAAAATGTGTGTCTTTAAACTGGTGCTTGGTTTAATTTCCTCTGCGCTTACTGTGGGATTTCTTTTCAACACAATTGTGGAGTTGTAGAGTTGTCAAAATCTAGAAGATTATCATTTGATAATTGCTTATTTTTATTATATATAAATTATATTTGGAAGAAATTAATTTAGGATTTGCCCATCCCCTAAAAAGGGGATGGGCAAATTCAAAAAATGGGCAAATCCTAAAAAATGCCCCAATTTTGCGTGTATGGTTTTTTACAAAGCATTTCAAAAAGGGTTTAAGAGAGTCAACTAACAAGTCTATTCACCACGCAGAGATAGAGCCCATGCCCTTTTAATTTTTAAAGGAAATACACCTTGAGCAGTTTGAAGGAAATCCTTGTGTATGGTGGTTTCTCATTAATACAGACTATTTGATTAATTTTCTTATGTTGGCATTTGATCAAAGGGACACATGAGCCAGTCTCTGGAGAGCAAGTCTGATCCCTCCAGTGACCACCTGAGCCTTCTGAAGTCTCTGCTCGGCGTCATCGAGAAGAAGTGAAGAAGTGACATTGGCCAGAAGAGGAAAATAAATCTCAAGGTGATGAGAGGAAAGATGTGAGACAGAGAATGAAAAGGAGGAGTGTGTGTGGACACGAAACCTTGTTACCCTGGCAGCAGATGGAGACTGAACTGTTTGTATGTTTTGTGATTGATGAAGGTGCTTATCAATAAGACAATGCAGGCGGGATATTAATTCGTCGATGTGGAAGGGGGCTCTGACTGAATGTGGAGCACATAGAAACAGATTTTTTTGCTAAAGCTGAGAGTTATGCTCAATGTCATGAAGCAACACAGTAAGGTTCAGCATCTATTGGTGTTGACACATTGTGAAATAGTGAAGGCTCAAATTTTGAGCTTTTAATTTATAATCAACTCTTCTACCTGTAGCTTAATTTCCCAGTAAAAGTTGTACCATCCATTTGTAGGTGTATATGTTTAGTTGTCATTTACAGATTGTAGCATGCTACTGCTCTAAAGTAAGATGATAAACGTTTAATTTAATAAACATCATATTAACTGTAGGTGAGTTAGCATTGTGATGTTAGCATTTCTTTCAGAGCACTGATGCATATCAGTCTCGATTTACTAGAATTACTGCACTGCAGTTGTGTGCCTCCACCAACCAGTGTATTCTCTGCGCACATATCTTTCTTCAAATTGTCAGTGTGACCTTTACCTTTGACAACTGAAACATAGTAACTTTGTCTTCCAAGAGAAACCGGATCAAAAGTTGAAGAAATTCCCTCAAGTATGGACTGGGGGGACCTGGGGCATGGACTGCTCCACTGCCCGGGCAAGATATCAAACAGCCAGGCCGCAACGCCATCAAGCCCGGAGCAGACACCCAGGGGGCTATCCACAGCTCCGCTTACAGCGTTCATTTTAGGTCTTTTTATACATGTTTGAACAGTACTAGCTCTGTCAGGAGACGATAGAGGAATCCAAGTATCACAAACTGACGCGACTAAATGTTCCCAGCTAAGCCATTTTTCTTAAAACAAGCTTGTGGCTGCTTGAAGGTAAGGAACAAATTCCAGAAGCAGAAATTGACTGAAGAAACAGGTCTGCAAGTTAAAGCTATAACACTACGATCTGAAGTCTGTTTCTGTCTCTTGAAAATAAGTGGAGAACACTTCTTATAATGGCTTTGTATTTGATGAGATGCTATGACTTATGTCATAATAGTGGCTTAGTGTAATTTCCCCAGTAGGAGTGCCCATGTTTATCAATTTGAAACAAAAACTAATAATCATGTGACTTTGGTTTAGTTTTAAACAGAAACACAAACTGCCTGAGCTGCCTCTCCATTCTTAAGAGAAAAGGAATTGTCATTATCCAAGAATGGCAGGTTTTGAGTGGTTTAAAAAACGTTTGACTCTGAAACCAAAAAAGCTAAAATCTTCTTTGCTTTGACACTGTCATATATTTATCTTCACTGGACAATATTATTATTTTCGCCCAATCCAAGGTCAAACAACTAAGACAAAGTGGTTTCGTTTGTGTTATCCTTTTGCCTGTGACAAAGAAATATCTCACTTCACATAACAGTTTACTGTCTTTCATTTCACTCTTGAACTCTCATAAAAGCTCATAAAAGCTCATACAAGCTGTGGAACTAAAAAACAAGTGGAAAAATAATAGGAAAAAAAAAAGAAATATAGCAGACAATCAGATCTTCTGCATTTGCAGAGACACAGGAGTACATTTTTGTAGATTTATCCCTTTAGGATGTAGTTACACCATTTCCCCTCCTTTTTATAAAACAACAACTACAATCTTTACTTAATTTCTCACACTACAACTATCCATTCAACTGCAGAAACACTTGGGGCCATCTGAGAGACAGCTCTGCTATTGACTGCTCTCTTTTTAAGCATTGGTGAAGCAGTATGTCAGGGAAGAATCGATATCAGCCGCCTACAAGAACTACATGTGTGTTTGTGTTTGATTGTGTGTGTTTGTGTGTGTGCTGAGAAATGTCTCAGCCTATTAGTCGCATTCATCATCCGAATCCCATGGTGGTGGTATGGTCACCGGTAGATGCCGTGGTGTTAACACACTCAGGCTCCTTAAGCACCCTGCTCTATTAACTTCCTGCATTTACATGATGCCCACATCCATTCGTTTTGTCCCTTGAGGTGAAGAAGCGGTGGCTGTGAACCATAAATAACATAAATTGTCCAATTTCTGCTCAGGTTGGATGTTGTTGGTATAATTGCAGTTCAGATAATGACTCCTATTTCTGCTTGGCTGGTTGGTCAGCAGCGGAGAGTAACTAAGAACATTCATTATGTGAGTGCTTCCTCTTAATAGTAAAGAGATTCCAGAGGGAAATATTCCACTTTCCAGTTCACTTATTTTATCTGATTTTGTGTAAATATAATAAGGGGGTGGGAAATATCATGTATATTATTGTTGTAACTCTCAAGCAGGCATGGTATTTGTGAAAAATCATTACAAATATTCACAATACAAAATAAGTATTATAAGAGTCTGAATTGCATGTTATCGAATTAAATCATACAATATTTTACTAAAGACCTGCGGATACTGAACAAAATACGAACAGGAGGTATAACGTCATAAATTAAAGTGTAAGTAACACAATTGAATTCATGAGAATACTGAATGAAATCTGAGAATATTGAAGTTGAAACTGACTCATTACTGAGTAATGTAATATAAAATCTTTAAATTAAACATAAACTAAAATTGAAGTACATTGAATGGAACCCCACATGATTTGGAAGCCGGGTGATATTCAGTTAGACAGGGACATATCTCTGACCAATATTCACTCTCTTTTATCTCTGTATTTGGTCTCCACCTCTCAGAGTAATATCTGACTCTTTGACCAAAACTGCTCTGAAAGATGCGTCAGTGCTACAGAAAGGAAATGGGAAGCTGCAGCGTCGGGTGATGGATCTGGCACGACAATATCACAAGACACATCAAACACAAATATTGATTATGACAACTTTAAACTATTTCAGTACCTCTGCCACCATGTTTGGTCAGACTTGGCCTCCTCTTGTCCTTGTCTTCTTTGTTTGAGACATCATTCATTCAAAGCAAACTTGTCCCTCACGGTGCTGTGGCTTCTGATCGCATCTGGTCCCCAGTGATACATAAGGTCAACTGCCGACTTCTGAAAACCTTCACTCTGTTAAAAATCTCAAGCATAATAAAAGGCAGAAAGTTCAGGCTTGCTCCCAGAGGTCTTCATGTATTCTTTGTAAAGGTCATCCCACACAAAAAAAACATATCAGAGCTTGACAAAAAGGACGCACAATCAGTGAATAGTAAGATATATGGTAAAACGTGTATATAGGTTTAGGTTTGAATACAGACAGGTTTTCTTTCCTGGAGATGGATCCCTCTGATGGTCAGACCACTTAGGAGAGTGCTTGTTACAATACAAACAATATCACATTTATGGATGGCGGATCAATGACCATTAGATGTTCAGGATCATTCAAGCAGCACTAAATTCACCTGATAAGGTGAATTGTTTCATGGCCAAACATTTGACCATTGTTCCTCCATTTTGGCCATAGCTTTCTAAATAACCTTGTTCCCTTTTCCATCTAAATGCAAATGGACAAGTGCTGAGGGAAGTGGAATACCACTGCCATTTGCTATCTTCCCATTTGTGTGTGCACTATTGTAACCCCAAGGTTTTGTTTAGGTATTGTGAGAAATGCAATACCCTCTCACTCTATGAATTCCAAGAAGGTTTCAAATGGCCCTGGATGTGATGGGAAATGCAGATATTAATACATGTGTACATATGAGTGTCCGTGCATTTTGTTTTTGGTGTCAGTGACAAGAAATGCAAAGCTTTACCATGCATGGCGAAAGCAGGTTGGGGTCTTAAAAACATCCCATAAATATATTGATTTGTATTTGTAGCCGAGATGGGAAGTAACAAGTACGAATACATCTTTATAGTACTTAAGTCGATTTTTCTTGGTATTAATTTTTTTGGACAAGTTGTAAACTTTTCGTTTACCCCCTTCATTTTAACACAAATATCTATATGTTCGACCCCTTATATTTTTCAGAACAGGTTTGCTACTTTTGTTTTAAACATTTTGAGGGCAATTATCAGTTATTTTTGTATTGAGTTTGGCCTTTCTAACATTTACACAGATTTCAACCTTAATGGACAAAAACACAGAAGAGACTGTATCCTTGTTCTGTATTCATCAGAGACTCAGGCACAGTTTAAATGTTCGTGACAAGAAGTAACAACATGGAAGAAGAAGTAACAGCATCACTGATAAAGTTGATAAAGATGAAGCAGAATTTTTTTTTTTATTTAAATGAAGAATATCTAATTCAATACATTGTACACATTTCTTCCTGGACAGTTTGTCATGCTCACAAATCTTTTCTTGCTTTAACCCTATTTCAGTAAATAGTTTGATTAATTTTATTTGAAGTAAGAATATTTTATGTAAAGTCTTTGACCTATATTAATGTGACATGACTCTGACTATGACTGTTTAATTTGCACAGATGCAGCTGCAAAAAAAGTTTGACTTTTATGCTTTGAGTCTATTTCAGAACCTGCACTTTCAAACTGTTCAATTTAATAAAAAGGTTGAATCAGAACTTGTGATTTTACTTGATTCATTTTAAATTCAAGTACCTGTTCTTCTACTTAAGTAAATAATGTGTGTACTTTACCACCTCGGCTTACTAACATTTTTCACTCTAAGGAATCTTGAGAAAGACACAAGGTCACAAGTATTTTCAAACATAGTTGGACGTAATGTGACAACAATAGAGGTTGTCCTCTAACTGCATCTCCACTCATGAAAAGAAGTGGATCAGTATTATTATTAGCATTATTGTAGCTAAACTATGGACAAATGTGATTCTAAATCCATCTGTGTGTAATGAGATTTGTAAATGTGTACATGGATCTGCAAATCTGTATTTGGAATATGTGTGTGTGTAGACAGATTTGAAAATCTGTAAAGCTAATGTCTTCAAATATTCAAAGGTCAAGGTCACAGTGGTCCAATAAAATATTGTATTGGGTCTCTTGAAAGTGATATCTCACCACCCTGAGGGAACTTGATCAACTTTTGATAGGTTGTTAATTGGAAACGATGACCTAACATAAATCTGGTTTATATGTACACGGAAGCTGCACTAGTTGGTGGAGTCACACAAACATCGGTAATTCTATAGTTTTTCATTTGAATTTTTTAATGAATTATTATTATATAGAGTTGGTAGGAGCCTTGGAAACCCAGAGCAATGGTAGAAATATTTTTAAGGGAGCAACAGAAAATGTGGCGGTAGAAGAAAAACAATAATAAAGAAAAAGGGAAAGAATAGTGTTGCTGCTGACTAAGCAATCGTCCTTACAGCTCTGATATCTGACAAACCCAGTGTACTATACTTAAAGCTGAAGGTTTTTCCTTAACCACATGTCGCAAGCAGAGACCATTAAACAGATATACAAACAGAATATAATTTTTTATTTCACATATAAAACAGAAAATCTGCGAGAAATCCCACAGAGACACAATAAATCCATCTATCTGCATCTTTAACTTTTCTCTCTTCAGTTTGAATCGCTCTCCTCACCTGACTTTAAGTGTTTTCTGATAGAAGCCAAGAGGCGAACGATCCTTGTCAACCTAGACGAATACTTCTTCTTTTGTCCTGGTGCTGCAGGCAGCTCATTGGTGTGTTCACAGCTCACCGGTGCTGGTACAGAGCTCACATCCTCCACCCCCTCCTCCAGCGGCTTCTGGCTGCTCTGTCCTCCTGTGGTCTGTCTGACCCGCCTCTCTGATATTTCTCTAAGATGCTGGATCATTAAGGGTAGGGCAACTTTTGACCTTGTTTCAGACTTCAGCTTTGCTTTGACCTTATCATAGCTTCCCGGAAGTTTGATCCAATTCGACTGTAGTCTCAGCAGAATCCTCTGTGTTTCGGAGAGCTGGATGTGAAGGTCAGCAGTGACTCTCTTTCAATGCATCAGTAAATTCAAGAGCTTCACATTGTCATTGACAAGATTCTCTTTCTCCTTTCTGAGTTCCACTTGCCTCAGGAGTTACAGCTTTAGCCACCTTTTCCTTTTCTTTCATTGGCATCAGCTCCTCTGTGATATCCTTAGTACTATTAATCAGTTTATTTTATAACAGTGCGACAAATTATGAGTTCCTTGTTGCCAGTTGAGCGATTCGACGAAAATCCTCGCTCTTCTGTAATTTTGAACTTTTCTTTCATCATCTCCAGTTCTTCACTGAGCTCCTGATTTTTACTTTCCATATTCCAGTTAATCTGTTTGAGTTTTTCTGCCTCTGAGGCTTTAGTATTAAACTGTGTGCACCGCTCTTCTATCAGTTTGAACTTTTCTTTACCAAACCATTTACCCTCAGTTTTGTCCTTTCACCTTCCTTCAGCAGCTCTGTGTGTTGAGGGCTTGTCTATGGTTTAGTTTTACAGTTGATTACTCTGAATATCTTAAGCGGAAAGAATAACATTAGGATTTACTATTCAACTCCAACCAGGCTATATATAATAACTCTATATGTCATTAAGCAAAGCATTTCTTTAATGTCACAGTGTCACTGGTTTGAAAATGTCAATGTCATTTATATCTGTCAATGTGTAGAGAAATCTGTGAACGAATACATGCTAACCGTAACCATAACCCAAATAGCTTTTGCTACACTTCTGCAGGGGCAGACCCTTCATAATGGTATGAAGGCTGCAGCTCCTGAAAACACAGACACATCTCCACACGTACTTGCTGATTGCTGCATGCATTTGCGGATCTTCCATGGCAGAAGTGCATCAAAAGTCGCCTGTAAAAAACAGCCAATTGAGATGATGCCTGAGCAGAAACTGTTGACTGGTCTGTATTTTCAGCTCTTGAAGCAAAAATACTTTTCATTCATAAATCTCCATGTATGAGTTTACAGATATAAATACACTTTCAAATCTGGTTTGGGTTAGGGTCCAATGTTTAGCATTTAGATGAAAAGGATTTATTGGAAGAAACTTAATATAAAATAATCCTAATGATGTTTTCTCTAGTGTGTTTCATCTAAATTGTAGAAATTGTTGTGTTTCTTTAACCTAGAATGGGCCCTGCATATTTACATACTTTATATTTACTTCCTCTCTATTGAGGGCGCCATGTTACTGAAGGCTACTACTAATAATAATGATAATAATAACAGTAATAACAAAAAAGATAACCTGATTGTGACACACTCACTTGCCCCTCTGATACATAGAAATAATGTGTAGAAAAGTATAGAAAACATCAGGCTTTTTTTACACAATCCATCATGGGGATTGTAATACTAAATTCTCTGTCAGAAAGAGGTCTAAGTTTATCTTAATGGTTATCATGGAGGCTCTAATTTGAAGAACTTCACAGCTGGCACTGATTTCAGATCAGCAGTTGATGATAAAATCCAAGGGCAGACAGACTTTTCAACTCTTAGGAAGTTATGCTTGCAACAGTCATTTCTGATGGCTTTTGAATGAGTTTAATCCTTCTTATGTTTAATGACATGTAAAACTACAGCATATGTTACACAGGCTAATAGTAATCCAGTAAAGACCTAATTTGAATGGCTTTTTAATCAAGCGTACAAAGGGGAATTGGTATGTTTCAAAATAGTTATACTTTTTGTTAAAATGTAGATATGTTACATCAAGAACACTGATTAGAAATAAATGCTGCCGTAGCTTAGAAATCATTAGCACACACACAAATGTGGTTCATAGTCTCTCTGAATCCTGTCATTTGAAATTGTGATACCATTTTAATTGATGTATACAATATACAGAGGATGTGCTTTAATGATTTGAAAACAAACAGAAAACTGCACAAGAAGTCAATATTTCTTGTTTTGAAGCTTTTCAATTAGTATTCAGTTATTTGTGCAATTACACTGACACCTGTTTTCATTCATACCACATTTAGCTGTGTTATAAAAAAAACATGAAGAGCAAGGACAACAAAGCCTTTATGAGAGCAAATGAACCTCACAACATTTTAAAAAGTGGCTATAGAGTTATACTGCATAAACAGGAAATATTGCACATTGAGAAAAAGGCTCTTGGGATGACATCATTATTAATTAAGTGAAAAGAAGGAGCAGAAAGTGTGATTTGCTGAGCCTTAGTAAGGACAGTTGTATTTGTAGTCTACTTATCCATTAACCCCCCTTCTTTTACCCATAGCTATAAAATGCAATTCATTACCTAACAAGCACTCTCCAAAAAAATAAACTATGTACACAAAAATAATTTTGGGGAAAAGATGATCTCTAATTGACATCATTTATTATAAATTAAAGTGTAACATCGAGAAATAAATGATTTGGCCGACTTATCTGATCCCTTCGTTGTACATAAATGACAATTGACGAACAAAAACATGCAACATTGCGTGAGCGTATTTTCAACAAAACCAACAGAATAATGTGTTTTGAGACATTGCTTTGCTGCCACAGTTCTGATCACAGAAACAATTGTATTCAGCTTTTAAAGTACAGTAGCATCTAATTAAATATGAAAAAAAACAGCAATGTCCCTGATGTTTTACTTGAACCAAAATGATATTATATTCTGATATTTAGAATTGACAGTGAGAGTCTACAATAAGGAAGATTTCCCCCCTGAACACTGTTTTACACTCTAGAGTTGTTTACAGGTCAAAATCAATAGGACTTTGTTTGTCGTCTTGATATAGGATTTTACCACGGACGAAAGAGACTTAGTTGACTCTGAATTAATTTATCTTAACTTGAGGATTTATCTTAACCTGAGGGCCTGAACTGTCTTGACTTGGAACTGAATCATCTTACCTTAGGACTACTCAGTTTTCATTTGCCTTGACTTGTGACAAAATCGCCTCACCTTGGGACTGCTCAATTCTGAATTCTGAATTGCCTTGAGTTTGGACTGAATTGTCTTGATAGGGTATCTGATCAAATCTTGAGTTGGGACTTTATGAGACTTGCTTCAGATCTTCAAATAATGTGGTGCCTCCAGCTCCATGATGATCCATCTATAAATTTTGAAGATGAAATATTGTGACCATGTAGCTGGTAGGGAGTCCAAAAGGGACCCTCTGAAGAACTAGACATAATAAGGACATTCTACCCAACCTGAAAACACTGACTAATATCTAGACCCTGTCCAACCCGGAATGGCCTTGATTACAAGGACACAAGCGGAACCATGAAGACATCTACTTTTCAAGTGATCTGATAAAATGAAAACAAAAGCACTGCATACAAGCCTGTAAATGTGAAACAAATCTAATTCATGTAATGACAGTAGTTGAGCAAATTTCTAATAAGAATATGATGTTCGTATTTGCACCGATTGTTTTAATTTGAATAGTTTTAGATTTCTGCAATTGAATTGAGTCTTTTCGAGGTATACTGTATGTACCGTGTCATCTATCGCTGAACAGGCTTTACCTGCTGGTTCTGCTGGTAAATCACAATCAGGAATATTGCACAATGAGCCAAGACAAAGAGACGAGACAAAAGCATGATTGTTGCAATTAAGAGCATATGGGATTCGATAAAATAAGGCATTGCTTTAATGAAAACATTTGGACAAACAGTTCACAGTTTTAAATAATGCTTGATTGACTAGCAATTATGACGTTCTCTTCAGTATTGATTGTTTCAGTCATCACATCGACACAATACTACGACTGGACCTATACGCCGCTTAGTTCCGACACAGATTACCTGATATGTAGAGATGAAGGCAGCCGGCCAATCACAAATAAAGCAGGGTGGGCAGGCGAGAGTCAACACACGGACGCAAAAGTAATGAAGTAAGAAGTAAGAAATTAGGTAAATTCAACAAATCAACATCTGCAGACTGAAGGGGCCAAACGACAGGAGTGAGAGGTTACTTCATACACAACCGCTCTATGCTACAAGCACAGTTAGGAAAGAAAACAAAATTCCCCTTATACATATAAGAGCAACATATTTCTGGAAATATTCGTGGAAATATTTATTTGGGATCTTTGACTTATCTAGAATAAAAAAATTTAAATGTGAATCCATTATAGATTCCAGGTGGGAGAAGAAAAACTTAAATAATAACGCCAAAGGACCAGCTTTTTTCTTTGAATGCTGCTAATATAGCCTATTTACAATCATCTATTGTATGCAACAGAAATAACCTCTGTTTTCACTAATGAGCTGATATGTTCTGGCCATTTTTAAATCAAACAAGAGAGTAAAACTAAACAAAGAAAAGTGAATTCATTAATTGTGCTTTTTAACCCACAAATCCACTCCATCACTGAAATGGGACGATTTTTAGAGGCACCATTTGAAGTGCTTACACAAGTCAATAAGAATCTCTAAAGCTATAACAAGGACTGAAAATACAAATAGTAAGATATTTATATATTTATAAAGTTGATACAATTCCCTTCCCGTCCGACGTACTCTTTAAAAAATATTTTCTTCACACTGTCACTTGTTTGACATGAGGGATCCCTCTGTGTCAACACTCAAAGCCCTTATGATGCTCTAAGAGAGAAAAGTCTTTGCTAGGGTGGATTCTAGTTACCCCAAATATGGATGACACAGGAAGCTTGTGCTAAAAAGCAGGAAGTGTTTAATGCAGGAGGTTGTTCTAACGAGATAATTGTCCGTGGTGTGTCACAGGATTCCTTCTACTCAGTGGTTAAACAGTTACCTCGTTCTTACTGGCAGTGCGGTATGTGTGGTGGTGGCCGGGAATGTACTGTAGATGGTCCACTGTGTGTGTTCGTCGGGAGGCAAACGCCTGCCTCTTAGACGTGGGCGCTTGATGGTTGACCGTCAGTGTGTTGTAGGAATCGTTAGAGGCACTGGGTTGAGAGTGCATCTTCGCTATCTTATGGCGGTCCATGACCGGCGTGGTTGGCATCAGCATGTCGGCGTGAGACATGGCACGTGACATTGCCTTCTCCCGGAACTTGTCACGTCTCATTGCCGGGGAGAGCAAGGGATCCTGGGAAAGGAGGCGGTCCGCTGACAGCAGCTGCTCCTCGGAGAGGTGTCGGCTGCTTCCATATGCAGCGGCTGCCATGACGCCATATGAAGATAAGCCATAGTCTCCGCGTCGCGGTGTCCTGGGAGGAGACAGGACGTGGTCCTGGGACATAGCCCTCTGGACTCTGCGGGGCCGCTGCCTCTGCTGTTGCTGCTGCTGCTGGTGCTGCTGGTGCTGCTGATGCTGCTGATGCTGCTGGTGCTGCTGGTGCTGCTGGTGCTGCTGATGCTGCACAGGATCAGCATTCAGCTTCACCATGTGGGTCGGTCCCCGGCCACCGAAGTCAGGATGATGATGCTTCCTTGTGTAGTACTCCTCCACATCCTTATCAACTAAGAAGTAAGGAAACGGATGTGATGAGAGATGGTATAAGGATAACTGGTTTTGCTTTAAATAAATAAACACATCGTTGGATTCTTTTAGTTTATGGTTTACGATCGGCATAAAATGAGGTGTTTTGTATTCAAGAAATATAATTATTAATTTTGAAATCTCCATCATTAATGACTCCTATGTTTCCTAGAATAACATTCTCGACCGCTCAATAACAATCAACAACAATGATGATTTGTCGGGCTCCTTGGGCCCATTTATACAAATTTGCTCCATACAAGATGCAATTTTCAGCATGACATAATTTCTGTTCTCATTAACTTGACACGTTTATCTCCACAAATCATTGAAACAAGGACCCTACAGTACCTCAATATTGCAAAGGTATCTGCAATATTCAAGCACCAATCTTTTGTGAAACATGCTGCCAAGAAACTCTAAATCCCTTTTGTGCCTTTGGACTACAAGGGTTGAAAATATATATTTGTTTATGTTTTGTGCCTTTTCTTCCACCATAGAGGACAGTAAAGACCCAGAAATATTCCATCATGTCCACCGGTAGTCATTATCCTAAAGGTGGAGAGCGGCCATTGGCCAACCTCAGGACTGAAGCCAACCTGCGCCAAAGCACACAACTAATGGTTTCTCCTGAGGCTTTGCAGATTCCCTCAGTGGAAACTGTCATTATATAAATTGATTCACTACCTGATCAATTGGTGACACTGTCACATCACAGGGATGGTCCCTGTGGATAGAGCACCAGTGTTGGGTGGATGTTTTCTCTGGCCTGAAGGGTTGCCTTCAGGGTTCTGTTCAAATGAGCTGCAGATAACCTCTAACTGTGTTGTGTATTCTCTGGTGACATAAACCAACTGCCAAAATACTATTTTTAGTTCTTAAATAGTTTAAATAGGTTGAGCACAACAGAGGTTGATTTCTGTTAAAACAGCTTTGAATCCTTTTTGCTCATGAAAAACAGGACGAGGCCTCATTACGGTGCCACAGTCCTCATCAGTCCTCAACAGTTCATGTGTTGTTTAATTCCTCTGCCAGAAAGAAGGTCCTCCCCTGGGTTGTGCGTGTCGTAATGGTGAAGTCATTACGGCTGTACTTACCACAGGCAGGAATCAGTTGTCTACAGTGTTCTGTCAACCCTTTTTTATTTGGCAACTCTGATACTCAAGAGGACGCAATCACTGAGACTCTGTGATTGGCTGCTTCAGCTGAGGGGTTGTTACCTCTGCAGTCGTTAATTATTAAGGAACACAGAGGTCGGATAACTATTTTAGTACCATACTTCATCAAATGGGAATTGTTTGTCTGTATGCTCAGGGAGAAGTTTATGCCTGGATACAGAATGTCACCTTATTGTCCCTCCATGAGGGGTTTCACGTCCACTGCTCCGTGCATTCCTAATGACAGTGGTCCGACTTCAGCCTGGGACTGAGTGCTCTAGTGTTTTCCCCCACAGAATTGGTTTAGATGTGACATTATGGCAGAAAATGTCAACCAAACGCAACCAGAGGCGACAAATGTGCAGACAATTGACAAGCCATGGCCCGTAGCTCCACTAATAGGTCAAAATCGAGGATCTAGTCACTGTGAGAGATCTGAAGTGATTATACACTCCAGTCCTTTTTGAAAAGAAAAAAACACATGGTAGAAAAATATTATATAAGAGGGGTGTAGCTGACATGGACAAATAGAGTGTAGAGTGGTCAGATTCACCCCAGGTTAGGTGCAGCATTTAAACATTAAAGCATTCTTGTTTTCCTGCTTTTCTTCCCCGTTTCTTTATTACTTTAAGGGATAGTTCACCCAAAAATGATAATTCACTCATTATCTACTCACCACTATGCCAGTGGAGGGGTGAGTAAAGTGTTTGACTCCACAAAACTCTTCTGGAGCTTCAGGGGTAAACAGTGCAGCAGCCGAATCCAATACAACTACAGATTTTAGTGAACTGTCTTCAAACGTTAAAAAAGATAGAAAAAAACCCTCCATACTGCTCCTGTGGTGTCATTTAAGTGTCCAATAAGACCTGACATTCATATTCGACTAGACACAACGTAATTTACATATAATTACTTATTAAGCCTAAATATCCTCTGATGTCTACCGACGAGCTGCATTGATGGACCTTCGTCAATTTTAACTCAATGTTAAGGATCCATGGAAGTGCATTGTGGAATATGGTGCAATGTGGACATGCAGTATGTTCAATAAATTGGCGACTGCCTGTAGCCGCAACCGCCGTGTGACATCAATGTAGGTTACGTTGTGGATCATGACAACAGCTCGTTCACAACAACAGCAACGACAAACAATTCTCCAGTGAGCTGGGCATCGCCGAACTTTGAATAAACAGATGAACAGCTCTTTATGCAGCAGTTGTGCAGCTTCAGGGTTCTTCAGACTCCCACAGAGTCCCGCAGCTGGTCTTTACTTGTCGCGATTCAATTACTGCCAGTCACTTTTACATGTTCAGGAAGGCTACAGCCTCTACAGGCAAAACAAACAGCCCATTCCAAACACACAGATTTAGAGCGGGCACTGCACTAATTTCTTTTAAAAAGAGACACTTGCCAGACTGATTAGAGTCAGGGCTTTAAATACAATATCCTGACGTTATCATGACAATGTGCAAACATGGAGAGAGAACTGAGGTCACATTAGCAGCAATCAGTATGAACAGCAAGTCAAAAAAGGTTTCAGTTTAGCAAATGATGAAAGCTTATTATAATTATCTTAAATAATATACATTTTAAGGGGGAATTGGCTCAAAATGTGTCAGCTACAAATACACGGTGTGTTTTTCTAGCGGTGCTAATTGATTTACGCTTTTTATTTACACACACGTTGCGCTGTATATGCTGAAATGACGGATGCATACTGCTTGATCTCACCTCTGCGGTGCTGATAAAACGCAGCACTTTACAATTAACATGATTGTGAGGGGCGAGCGGGTCCCGAGCGAGCATCGGAGCTGCATACGTAGGAAATTGCTAACAGCGGCTAATTAAGCCCCAGCTCCCACTCTGCAAGATTAGATTCAATAGAGCCAGTATATTTATGAGTCAGCCATTGATCGTGGAGGACTGTAATCGTGTAATGCACTTTCACTCGTGGAACTGGTGGAACATCCATTATATAGTGATCTTTGGAGATGTTTGGAGCATCAATGGAGGAAAGCAGCAGTATCGTTTTGTGTTCTATTTTCTTTTTGTTGTTGTTGTTGTGGGGATTAAGACATGGCTGGGGTTCTGAAAGGTGAGGGAGGAGCTAAACGGGATCTTTTAGAGCTGTGTCCTCGATCTTTGCCTTTTCTGTCATCACAGAAGGATGGGCAGAATGTAAGAGGAGTCACACACACACACACACACACACACACACACACACACACACACACAATCCTCTAGAATTTAAAATTAGCAAATAAACTATACTGATTTATTGAAGTCACCATCTTCTCTCCAGATGGTTTAATTAAAACAGCAATCTATTAACTTTCACAAGGGCTAATTTCCAAAGACTGCACTCGTGCTCAAACCTTAGCCTTTTTTTCAAGGGACAACTTTTGCCCGCTCATTTGACAAATTCTACTGGTCCTCTGTCTCTAGTGTGAAAAGCCTCTTTGTAGTTCAACTTGATTAATCTTTGAGATATTCAATGTGTGTCCAAGGCTCCAGCAAGATAACCTCGAGTTGATCAGCGAGAGAAAAGGCAAATGTGTAAAGGAGGAGTGCTGAATGCACTGAAAGGAGATTTCCCCGATCGCACAACTGGGCCACTAGAAAGGGGCTGAAGCCACACTTAAATAGCTTCCTCCCATGTGCAACTCCTGTTAAGATTCAAGGACAGTGGACGCTGCATTGTGCTTCGTAGAAATAAAAACAACACGACACAAAAGACCTGGATAAAGACCTCTGTAATGTTTCTACTGACATTTGAAACTCAGAAAAGCTTCTGGAGGTTAAAGGAAGCAGTTTCTGAAAGAAATGTTTTACTGTAAACAAATCTGTTATATGTTATAAACACATAATACACAGGCAGACATACAGCTTGTTCACACTGTAGTGCTTGATTCAGTCATCAGAACCTGAAGGCACATGTAGCAGCACCTATTCAGTGTCTGTTTACATGAGCATGATAAAAGAAATATATAGATTAACACTCGCGAGGACAGAATGCTCCATTTGATTGGTTCAGTGACTGAAAGGAACTTTACATGCACAGTTGAGAGTAGACCAGCTGCAACAATAAAAAATCCTCATTGCTCGACAATACAATATAAGAAATGGTCATCAACTATAAATGTTGGAAATCGATCTGAAAAGAACATTTACCCCGATTGTAATTCTCTTACAGTCTTTACTAAAGCAATGCTCATCCGGGAACAGGTATTAGCTAACTATAGCAGCATCCACTGTGTTGACGTAAAAAAAAAAAATTGTTTAAAAATCAGCTAATATGTCCATTAATCCATCCTTAGATTGCTTAAATGCTCAAATCGCAGTTAAACTAACTAACTTTAGTACAACTAAAATCGTCTGACCAAAGAGTCCAGGCTCCAGGCTGTAAGTTCCAAGATAAACCTTGTTTTCATCCCTCCCTGCCCTATGGCGTCTTGAGGCTTCACGCTTAAATAAATAAAAACTTGAATGAAAAAAAAAAGAAAATAATATTAGGCAGGCATGCGCTCGTCATGAGGTTGAAATGGCAGCATCAAGTCCATCATCGAGCTGAAAATGTCACAGCAGAGATAATGAACTGTAGCTTCACTGAGACATGAAAGCAACCATCCTGTCGGAGTAAAGGAGCCATTCAGCTGGGCTAAAATTGTCTCTTAATATGTCATTAAGAGACATTAGCAACATGACATGGGCCGCAGATGGAGCCAAATTACATGCCAATTAGTTGTCAGTCGATGGGCCAATAAGTTAGTTCATGGGAATGAGTATGGAGGCTCCAGAAAGTTGTCGGGCATTTTGAGAAGCCCTCAAAAAGGTGAACAGATCAGGGGCCACACATCTGGAGATACTCATCATGTTGCACGTGTCTTTAATGGACATTCAGACATTTCATCAGACCAGACCCGGTGAATGCGATAACCCTTTTAATTCCTCGGGGGGCATGAGGGTGACGTCATTCCCCGTCTCTTTTTTTTTTCAACTGCATCTGGCAAAACACGGCGATGGAGGATGAACTGGCGGACCACCTACTTAATCTGTGCAGATATTTACTTAAGTCAGGCTTGAGGGCTAGCTCGTAGGAGGGCGGCAGATGGCTGAGGTTCTGGAAGGATCTGGAGAGGGACACGTCGTAGGGCTCTGTGGCTGAGGTCAGGATGTTGTTCATCCGCTGGGGTCTTTCTACAGGCGACAGAGGAGGAAGCGGTGCAGTGCAGTCAGTAGACAGTCAGGCAGAAACGGGAGGGGGGGCGGAGCGGCAGCTTGAAGGTGACCTTAACTTACACACCGGCTGATGGATGAACTGGAGGTCAGTTTTTATGAATCTGACTCCTGGGGGCGTGCAGCACAATGTGGCAGTGGTTTGGTTTGGACCAAAATAAATTGGATTGGATATAAAAACTATGGCTAGATATAGGGAGCTACTTTAAATTGTCTGTGTTTACTCCTAAAGGCATGTTTAGAACAACTTTGAAAAAGAACCACCCAATGTACACGTTGTGTTAGTGGTTTGTATCCCAATAATAAGGGCTTGTTTTTCAATATATTTGTTTTTATGATCATTAATTATTCCAGAAAAGCTAAATCATATACGTAATATAATAACTGATTTACTATGACAATAAGAAAAAGCAACTTTCACGTTCAATTTGCATATATTTGCACCAACTTTCATCGTTACCTGTATGTACCTGCCTCTTGAAGCCTTCACAATTTTTGTATATTATTTAAAATGTAGTTTTTTACATGTCTAGATGACTTCAAATCCCCCATCAGGAAGTTGGAACATCCACCATCTGGTTTGATCCCAACAGCTGTTGTGCTTTGGGACGTATACAAGCTAGGCTCTTTGAGACCTGTCGCTACACTCAGGTATTTTCTTTGTGTACATCCATATGTGTGTGTTGACAAAGCTTGTTCGTAGACTAATGACTAAAATGACGAAGTGCTGTATTTGGCTGAACTGATGAATTCCAGCTAACTATTTTGTCTGATTCAAACTGTTGCTTTACTGCAGCAAAATGTCTTTATCGGTTCATTTTGAGTTGTCACTGATGTGGCCGCATTAACGCTGCCTGCACTGGGTGGAGCTCCCGTGGCTTCAGTATTCGGGACGCCCCGTCATGGGTCGTGAGGCACAGTGGGTGGGGAGGGGTGTGATACGGGCAGGGACTCTGGGTTTAAAAATAGGTCTGGGCGACTACACTGCAGCAAGGAGGACAGGGACACACGACACCAAGGAACATATGGTGTAGAGGGGAAACTTTCAATGTCTGAAGAAGTGTGGGTGTGGGGTGGAGGGGGGGGGGGGGGCGTGGGGAGGATAAAGCTGGTTAGAGGAGTGAAGGGGGAAAAAAAACTTCATGTGCAAAGAAAAGATTTTGAGATCGGAGTAAAGGTCATGGATTATAATGCAGAGGCGTGAAGTTTGGAGACTGCGTAAAATACACAAGCGCTTACAAAAAAACAAAAAGAAGAGGAGAGAGGAGAATAAAAAATGACCTCCAGTGTGCGGGTAAAGAATTTTGATTTCTACATGATATGTGTGGCAGAAAAGATGAAGAAAACAAATACACATAGACACCATGTGCATGTGTATCACTTACCGTATCTCATTTGTCGGTGGGCTAACAAATCCAAGTGAGAAAAAAAGGATCAATCACAATCAACGTGCACAGTTTTTAACCGAGCCTCCCTTAGCAGAGGTCGGCCTTATTCAGAGCCAATGCTGCAAAAATAATGCTGCCCAGGTTTGATGCAAACTACGAACCGGCAACTCTTGAATTATACAGCCACGATCCTCGTCAGAAACTAAATACACTTCAAAAGCTAAAGCCTGAAGAGTTTTATTTGGCACTGAAAGCACTTTTGAAACCCATTTTCCCAGTAAAGACCACCCTGCTTAAGAGACAGCGTTCCATTAATGGTGGAAAACGATGTACTGTGATCCAGCGAGTGTCTCTCATCTTTAACTTGGGAGACACTGACACCAAACATCTGCCGCTGCAGTTTTTAGAAGAGCACGGGGGGGGGGGGGGGGGGATTTTTGTAACAAACAATGCCTGATTCCCTCTTTAATTACACTGTGTTTCATTTCATTGCCGTTTAGTTGCAGGACCATTCAGTAATTCCACAGTGAACGCTGCTCCCCTTTCACGGGAAATCGCATTCAGAGAAATACATTGGACGCCGTAGCAGTAATTTGGTTTTCAATAACTTCAGCAAACTGCTCAGATGATCGTTTGATTATCCTGCACTTTTTGCTTTTCATTTTCTCTCCAGACTCCTTTATCGTTCTCTCCGATTTTAATTTCCCCGGGAGAGATATACTTTTGTCCTTGAAAATGGAAATAGTCTGCCCGAAAGATCTGTCTGGCTTTCTTTCGTTTGGAGACAGATAACAATGCATATAGTTTTAACAAGTCAAGTCAGGTCAACGGCAACCATCAGGTCTGTCCTAAACGTTCACAGAAGTTGAAAGGACAGAAAGATTTGGCTGGAAACATGAGAATACACATTTCTCATGCTTGAACATGAGAAATGTGTATTCTCATGTTCAAGCATGGTGAATTGTGGAGGCACATGCAATGTCACATCCCATGTTAAGGACAACACAACGTGACAGTTCTTCTTACCTAGTTTAGGTGTGAGCGCTGTCAGATCCAGGTGGCTGTGCTGATAGTCGTGGTGGTGGTTTCCTATTGTGAGAAGAACACAGAGAGTTACCACTGGATTTCAACAAAGTGTGCTCAACTCACAGGAATGTGTTAGCTTCCTGTTCATAAAAGGTCACGTTAAAGGTTCACTTCAATCGAAACCTTTTTTTTAAAAGATATATTTTCCCTTTTGACCTTTTTGTTATGAAGTGGTCAGTTCAAATTGTTTTTGCACAGTATTTGAGATATTTCTCCACAAACCCCAAAACGATGCGGGTGACATATAGATTTTAAAACAGCACAGCATAACGCAATCTATGGTTTAATCCAGTTACTCTTCCAGCAAAAAGACTCAAGTGCAGGACCTCGCCTGAAAGTTACAACTTAATACCCAACACAAACTCCTCAGACCATGCCTGCAGAAATGGCTGCTTGCGAGGGATTTCCCTTGCATCCCCAATGACTTCAAAAAAAATTCAGACTTTAAAGAAGACAAATTCTGTTCATATCCAAATAGATGATTTTAATTTGGGTTATTACCTAAAAAGGTTTAGATGCTCTCATGAAAACACATCACTTTCCTTATGTTGTCCATTGCTGGAGCTCCTTTCTTTTTTTCAGCTCCTGTCTCTTTAAGCCCCCCTTCCAGATGATTGGTCAGTTCACTGAGTTATGAGTGGGCAACTGCTTCGAGCACATGTAGGAAACTTCAGCCTCTGTTCTCACTTAACCTGGGTTGGCTAGGGGGCGTGTCAGACTAGCCGCTGGCCGTGCCTTAGGCAATGTGTGGAATCTTGTCAGGTGACATCCTGATTCCATGGAGGTTTTGGAATGGACGACACATCACAGCTTCAGGAGAAGTGTTTTCTGTGGGGTGGACTTTCTGCTTCTTAACTTTGCAGACCTTTTACATACATAAAAACCTATATAACACGCTAGAGGAAAGACACACTGCAATATATATAAAAATATATCTATATATATTTCTTCCTTAGTACATTACAATTGGCCATATGTGGGTAAATACTAGTTGTCTTGCCTTAATCAGATATAAAAAATCTCACTCTCTTTTTGAGATCAGAACAATAAGCTCTGCAGCAATTGTCTCCATCATTGATCAGGTGGCGTTTCCATCAGCATCATTCAGTGTTCGCTGTATCCCCAGATATGAAGCTTTGATTTGTTCCGTGCGTCTCCAGCAAACGTTAAACTGTCACTGCTCAGTTGCGGCTCCTTGGGTGCGTCTTCAATCTGACCGAATCCACAGTGAAGCTCTGCTTTGCCAAAATGATTGATTACAGCCTCTTTATGAAAAAAGGAACCACGGAACATGGCTCCACCTCACGGTGATCCATCTTCCCTGTAAGTGACTCATTTGATGTTGCACTAACATCGTTCCGTGTTGTTTGAGCGGTCAGAGAACAAACCAGATTCCATCGCCGAGCAGCCAAGGGAGTTCAAATAATTTCAGAGAGGAAAATATTGCCTTTATTCAATTAGATCAGCTTCTTCTGAAAGCAGAGCATTCAAAGCGTGGATATATGATGGTTGCACCTTGTTTGCATTTTAATATGTTCATCTATCTTCCTGTAAGAGAGCTAATGACAATAAAAACCAACTCTCATAGCTTCAAACTACGTGTATGAGCTCTTCAGCTTTGGACTGACAACGGGGGTGGGGGAGGTTCTGCTTTTGATAAAGATCAGTGATTGTATTTCAATGATGTTGCTTCCTCAGTGGATGGATCTGACATTTCTGCCTGTTGCTAAATTACTCTGCTATGAAGTCGAAATAAAAGTGGTTATGTCACCAAATAAATAACCTTTGCCATCAGTGAATTTCAATGCATTTTGTACATTAAAATGCAGCAGATGGTTCAAAAGTTTATCACCGAGCAAGGACACTTTTCCTTTGCTGTAGTCCCCCATTCTGGCCTTACATGTGTACAATTTTTTCTTATATTTCAATGTTATTGCTCTTGTGCAGCATCCCAGGCAGTAAATTCAGCACACAAGAAAGTAATAATATGTAATTTGTTTACGAGGAATGTGCATTTCAAAGCAAAGTCTGGTCCGGGCACACGATGATGCAGCCAGGCACGATTCAGCCCCGGGACAGTGAGCAATCACACAACACAAAACCGTCAGAGGAAAAACATTCAAGACACAAATACACTTATTTCTGAGGCTGGAGTGTTGACTCGAGTGGAACCCGAATGCTGCAGCGAGTAGCAAACCGCAGCAATCTGACAACAACTTATACGGGGTCAGCGTGCATAACTGAAATCACTTTCAGTACCTCCGAACCCAGTAGAGCAGGAAGATAAGTGATGTTGGTACATAACGCCATCTTTGCAACAACCATGGATCGATGGTATTTTATGAATTTTTGTCACTCCTCTATTGTTTTTGCTATTTCACCTGCTCAAAAATCCATTATATGCAGAACATGTACCGTTATATATACAAAATACATAAATGTATGAGGACACCCGAACATGTGAATATTTCATTATGACGCTAACTGTGATTATTCTGCAGCCGTAACAGCCTCAATTCCTCTGGTCTTGATATTTGTATATGATGGAAACTGGTTGCAAGGATTTTTCCCATTCAGCCACAAGAGCTTTGATGATGTCCAACCAATGACTGAAAATAAAGATGGACGACACGTCTCCTCCCCCCACCGCACCAAAATGAAATACCCCAGGTGCTGCCATTTTGTGCTGTTTACGTCATTTGGAGCCAGATTCTGTGCAGTTGTGATTGTGAGCTGGAGCTGTAGTACTAAGCTCCTGCCAAGCTCAGCTGTTGATCGTGACACCTCACATAGTTTTTGATATCATCAAATAACTAATTAATACCCCCAAAGAATCAACACAAAAATCAACTACTACTACTACTTTGATGTTTTAGTTTGCGCCATGTCCCATCTGCTAGCATGAAGTAGGCAAGGTTTACACCACCAGATGTCGTCCATCTTTATAAAAAGTCCTTGAGTCCTTTGCAGTATATTGTTAATCTGTCATTTTACTTGTACACTGTCTGTTTCACGTAAATCTGACTAACCGTGCAAGCAGATTACAAAGCCACTGACCAAAGCATAAAGGTCAATTCCATCACTGACCAAGTTTTATATCGATGCATCTTATTCTGTATAAACCAATGAATGTAAACGAACATGGATGATGCATCTCCACCTTCTTCCACTGATGGGAAATGAAGCCAAAATATTCTGGATATGAAAACTGCCATCTTGCACCTGTTTCGTCATTTGGAGCAAGAGTCTGAGTGACGGTGATGAGCAATGGAACCGTGGCAACCTAAATAACAGGAACCATCTTTGAGACAAAAATATTTAATGTGCACTTCGACATTTTAGATGGTCCATGTATCATCTGCTAACATGGATGAATCATTTAATACAGATTAATAAAAATACTCAAATCATTGTGCAGCGCTGCATCACCTGTACTTCACAAGGACATTAGGGGATTTCCTCCTCTTCTCCTACATATCAGTTAATTCTTTCACACACTGAGGCGCTGACATCCTGAATCCCTCTGACACAGAGTTCGCACCATGTGAAGTATCTGGAGGAGAACATACCTGCTAAGTGTTAATACATAATGCAGCAGCTCTCGCTGACAGCCAAGCATGTGTCTTGTCGATTGGTGACTCTGTCACAAACGAATCAAATGCTTCAAGGTTCCAGTGGGTGGACAGAGAGGATCCCACTGTGACCCAGATCCATTTTAAATGCCTCGCTCCAGGGAAGCCGAGGGACAGACACCGGGTACGGAGAGAGAGCCCGTGCTATGTCATTAGCCTGGCAGAGTGTGAAGCACCTGGTGGGAGAGATCACCCTGTCTTGTCCTTGTGCATATGAAAGTGTGATGGAAAGTCACACAGAAAGGGGGAGCATGCAGCCATTTTGTGTCTTCACCTTCGAAACACTCCGGACTTTAATCTCTAATGGATCTGTGACAAGCACCTAACCCCAGCTGAGAAAGTTGCAACCGGAAAGAATAAGGGACATTTCCAAACTGATTATCAGAACAAATCACATTGTTACCCCTCAGAATATACAGAGCAGCTGGCAACAGTTGCAATTCATCGTCATTACATAGAAGTGACGCTTCACCCAAATCCATTTTCTTTCAGTATCAAGTAGGCCCATTTGAACAAATAGTCTCTAAAAGGGTTTGAGCTCCAGGGACAAAAAATCATTATGTGCTCAGGGAATTAAAGTTGCTTTGAAGCATTTATTTTTGAACTCCCACTGGTTCTCCAGTACAGTGAGGATAACACACATTAGATCGATGTGAACAGGTTAAAAATGTAAATCTAAAGATGTATGTCGACAGTAAAATAGTCCCATAGATTTCAATTGCAGCTGTTATAACAGGTCTGTAAAAAGAAATCTATGAAGAGCTGATGTCACATTAAACTTCACGCTCTGACGCCTGAACTTTGATATCACAGTCGTTACGTTTTATTTTAAACTTTGGCCAAGTTCAACAAAACAATATAATGTTTAATAATTATAACATATTCAGGTTGATCATTTCAATTTGACCCTAATGTTCAGAAAACACATCACCTTCCTCAAACTGCCCATTAGAGCAGCTCCTCTTTTCAACCTCTCTTTGAAACACTTGATTTTATCTCCTGTCCTTTAAAGAACCCACCTCTGACAAAGCTCCTACTGCTCTGATTGGCCAACTGGCAAACTCTGTTGCGATTGGTCAATTTCTTGCAGCACATGTAGGAAATGTTTGTCTTTTTCGCAGACCTTAGCTTTGTCTCAATTCAGGGGCAGCATTCCTTCGAAGGCTGCATTTGATGACTGATTGCGTCACGACAGCACAACTAGGCTGTCGAAGGCTCTGACATGTGGTCATCCCAGAGAAACAAAAGCTCCATTAGGTGGATCCCACTTGGCCAAGCATGTCCCAGGATTCATTGCACCTCAGGGATAAACGCAGGCAAGTGATGGGAGCATCCAACCAAACAGCTAATGGTACACATGTCAAAAAACCAGGCATGAAAACTTTCTAACTTCAACTGTCGCTCTGCAACAAGCGAGGGCTTAATAAGCTGGTCATGCCCATCACAGAAAGCCTCTGTACCAGACCTTCTCATTTCGGTTTCGGCCTTTGCCGTCTACGCTGCTGACAAAGGAGGTGGTCATCGTTGGCCGCGTAGAACGTTTCCTGCAAAGTCTGCAGCTCCTGAATTGAGACACAGCTTCTGGATACATTGTGCAAATGTGTGCTGATACAATACAGTACAATACATGTTTGTAAATCAAAAAGACTTAGGGCAAGAAAAAGAAGACGATAAAAAGATACAGACACACACGTCCACACAAATGGTAACACAATAAAAGCTATTCAGCTTGTTTTGAGCTAAAAGTGGGATTCTTTAGGGTCAAAATAAATAAATAAATATCAATAAAAGAAATGTATTAATATATTCTGAAATTGTCACGTGACAGCACATTAATACAGAAGTATCAGTCAGATGTCTGAGGTGTTTCAGGAGCTTCAGTGGTTTATGAAGGGGAGCTCCCTTTATCACAAGCTTTGTGTTTTTTTAACTCTGCAGAACTTTTACAGGCACAAAAATCCCATAGAACACACTTGAGGAGAGAAAAACCTGAAAGTGCATCATTGGTCTCCTTTATTATCGGCTGTCTCATCTGTGATGACTTGTGTTTTGTCTCAGCATTCTCTCCTGTCCTCTCTTTAATGAAACACACCAGAGCATTTTAAGTCTCCCCAACCTGGAATTAAAAAATTAAATTGCAGATCCCCTGTAGCATTTTCCACTTTGTGCACTCAAGGCAATTATAGTATTTGTCTCTGCACATGAATGAATATTAATTCTGTGAGCCACGTCCTGTATATTTTTTATTTTTTTGATGAAAAGCTTTTTTACCAGTCTTTTCCTCGGCTGACAACAAGTCAGTTAATTTTCCATTTCAAAAGCTGCAGCTGTGAAGCAAACACGTCGCTCTATCCTGAGTATTTCATTGTTAAAAAAAATAAAAAGGTTTCCTCAGCAAAGGGTCAGGTGTGTGCAGCAGAGAGCCCTGATCCACTCTCTCAGCCGGGCCCATGCGGTGTCATGAGCTTGACAAGACGGCGTCTCGGGGAGCGCGGCTTCCTCGGAGTCTGTGAATTACTAACAAGGATAAGCACAGATTTATCTGATGTCTTCCTCGACATGTCAGAAGTAACATCATACAAAGCTGCCGTTATCCTTGCTGTGGAATAAGGGACTCCGTGAATCAAGAAGATGAAAACAGAGGCAGCCGAGTTACCAGCCGGGGCGGGGTCTTCACAGTCGACCAAACTGCTGCTGCATCACACCACAGTGTTTTACCACAGCCTTGGATGGATGATACCACTTCTTTGCTCCTGCTGTGATACTGAATTATCCAAGATGAGGGAACATAAACTCAATGCTGCACATAAATGTATGAGGACACTGCTCCCGTGTGTGATATTTTGACATGTGATTCATGAGGATTAATGGTAAACAGACACAGCGTTTATACAGCACTTTTCTAGTTTAATGACCACTCAAAGCAAAGCGGTTGCACGAGGGGGCGATTTAGGATTCAGTGTCTTGCCCAAGGACACACATGGACTGGACGTGACAGGAATCAAACCCTAAAACAAGCAGATAACCCGCTCAACCTCCTGAGCCCGATTATCGCATATAACAGCCTCAGCATTGGTGAGATCCTGGCACTGATGAAGGATCAGAGTGAAAAGCTGAAGATGAAATAACGTCCGGAACGTTGGAGAAAAACCTGCACCGTGAAAAGAATCTGCTCGATTTGAAAAACATAACAGAGAGGCACACAAACAGTTCGACTCATTAAGAAGAATTATAATGTTACATGTACTGTGCTATTGTGTTGGTCCCTTTATTGTTTTCGACACTATCCCCATTGACAAAACAGGTTTGATAGACAATAGTTTTCTTGGTGAGAACATGACGGCACAGAGCTCTGACCTCAAACTCAGACAAAAACACATTTTGACTGAAAATTGCACTTCATGAAAGCCATCTGCAAGAGAGTGCCTTCAATGTGGATGTGGTGAGAAAGGAACCTGCCAAGTGTAACAATAAAATCTTTAATATTCCATAGGCTGCCAAAACCCTTATCAGCGGTTTACAATATTAGGTGGAAGGATAATATTTATCCTTATTTATGATCATGATGTCAACAGTTTCCTTCCCACTCTCTAAAACTCAAAAGGGAACTGCAGAATCAGGCAGCCAGTGATCGTGGGACAGGTTAAATGTGAGCACAAAGCAGCGCAGCTTCTGACCTTGTCACTCCTCATGAGTAAACACCAACCTCATGACAGCTCCCCTCCCCAGGGGAAGGTATAGACTCAGAGGTGGATGCTGGGATGGAGGTGGCATGAAAAACAAGGAAGTGACAGTTGATGTTTGCAGAGAGGAGGAGCGGGAAGGCAGACTGGCGTTGACTTCCTGAACACGCAGACTTCACCTCATTAACGCAAACAAGAGATGTCTGCACGCACGTATTTCCAAATGCCGTGGCGACAGTTTCAATGTCTCTGCTGAGTGAGCAACTTTTTGTTTTGACATTGGCACTCATGCAACTGCTTCATCTGAACAACATCGGTCTAATGCCTGGGCAGCACTGGGTGCATGATGAGCACCGGTGAACGGTTATGTCACGAGGGAGTGTGCAAAGTGAGGTTTTTGGTTTGACTATTTCCTTAAATAAAATTGACCTATGTATTCCATTAAATGCCAGGACTGCACCGTATGAAGCGGTGCATCTTCTGGTCCCTGCATATACTTCACAATAAAAGCCTTGTTAAAACAAATGAATGGATTAATTTAATAAGAATACTACAGTTTTTTTGGGGGGGGTAGAGGAAGTGTTGCAAATTGTTATATCTGTGACATAAACAGACACATTAAACACTGAAACTGTGGCGAAAGATGATGTCACAATAAATTTATAATATAATAATTTAAGGCAGCGATCATGCCGAGTGAACAATTAAAAAAAAACGTCGGTGTCAGACTCTAACTCAGAAACTTTCTGACACTGATATTTATAAAACTACACATGTCAACCAACCGTTTGACAAATGGTTGCAAATGAACAACCTCTGAAACTATTTCCATCAAAATAAAATCCAATATTGATACTCCTACAAACAATTCAGCTGACAGTGGAGCTGTTTGCCTCATCACTTGGTGAAGATGTACAACAAATGTGTTTATCTGTGAGTGGATGCTTAGCACTAGAGACAAATCCTAATCCTAGAGATGAATTAAAGAGTTTTTTATTTAAAAGACAAAGACAAGTCAAAGCAAAAATCAATGCATTCATTATTTCTTTTACTCCCTAAAACAAAGCACGTAGACATTTTTGTATCATATTTATCCTTCTAAGAATAAAATGGTTACATTGATGAAACTGCAGAACATATATTTTTCTCAGGAGGATATGAGGCTGCATTCATTGCAGTAAACGCCTGCATGTCCAGCTGATTACTTTGTTAATGTGGTCAACCTTTTTGTGTATTTTCTATGATAAAAAGATACACTAAAAAATTACGTATGGCTGTTATTGATCAACAGTCCAAGCAGTGCAAGTCAAATAAAACATACCTGCTTTTTATGAGCTATGACGACTATATTTATTGTTTGTCCATGCAATAATATCTAATAACAAGCGCTTGAAGACTAATCAATAACGAAAAAATAATGACTACTAAAGTGTAAACACATCAGCCATCGACCTCCCTGACGCTCCTGTGACTCAGTGGCAGCAGATCCCTGCAGCCAGGTTCCACAATGTGGTGGGAAGCTACAGAGCAGCAGCATGAAGGCTGTTACAGCAGCAGCTTCATGCCCCATGGTTCTGAAATTGCATGCGTTTACTTTCTGAGTGTCTTATAGATATATAGTGAACTCATTAAAGACAACTTTTCTTATATTGTTGAACTTTTTTGGCAACCATAAGAGTGTTAGCACTTAGAGAACATTTTACAGTGAAGAGCTCTCTACTGGAGGGAATTTAATGATGAAGCTTTGATGGTTCAAAGCTTAAGAAGCAGCGTTTATCGAGGCTCACTGCACAGAAAAAGAAGACAATAAATGGTGAAGGTAGCGCACAGCATTTTAAGACCATGTTTGGTGTAAAGGGAAGCAGACTATTCCAAAAGTGAATTATCCAGTGGATAGTTTTCCATAATTACGCTCAGTGTTTTCCTGTAATCACGTCGGTAGTTTGCTACAAAGCAACTGTTGATAAGCAGGCTGATGAAACGATTAAACGAAGGAGAGGAGACAGGCTTTGGGAAAATGGCACAAACTGGAAAATTACAACCGAGATCTTTTAATGACTTTGCAATTATGAGCCCAACTTGGCTGCTAGCCGGCATTTAACGACCAGCGCGTGCAGAATGCTAAATCTGAACGTTCACTTCCTTTCGCTCCAGTGTTGAGGAAGCGTCTCCGGTTGAGACTCGGCTAATTTGAGTTCACACTTTGATCAGACACAACTGTGGGCTCATGTAAAATTCATAACAGGCTGGGAATTCAGGGGACTGAGTAATGCTCTTTGTTAAGCTGCTGTTGTGCAGAGACACACTTCGGAGAAAGAGGAAACAAGAGGCTGCGCACAGACCAGGTCATCCCTGAATTGTGCATTTGTCCCTTTCTCTTCCCTTATTTTAGTCCCATCTATATGTCGGTGTGGTTCAGACACCGTTCCCTCTCTCCTTTCTCCCCAAAGACAGGGACAGGGGAACTGGCTCGGCATGACACAAGATGACTTCCCATGAGGCCTGAAGCTGAGGAGCTCTGTTTCTCCCGTATTGATTAGGGATTGTGTGTCCCAGCTCCTGGGCGCGTCATGCACTACCGACACGCTTTTTCCAGTCAAGAGAAGGCAGCGCCCGTTGTCTTCACCGCTCCCTTCAGGCTGACCTTGTGACGTCTTGTCAGAAATAAGAAATATCAAAGTCCCGAGCTCTCCGGAGCGTGCAGAGGGATAGATGACCATTGAGGGACAACGAATGAAAACAAAGATCAGCTCGTGAAATACACTCTGTCCAGGGCTTTAGTTAACAATGAAGACGTCAAGGTCACGTCCTCAACCTGGAGGGAGTTTAGGACGTCCAATTAAAAACCTAGTGAACATTTGGGGTTTTATGAGTTGATTCCAGTGTTTTCTATTCACGGAATATTGATATAATTATATAATACTGTGTACAATTTAACTCCTTGCTGTTCGGAGAAGAGAGATTTCCCTACAGAGACTGTGTTTTTTAATATAGAAAGACATGTAGTGTACCTACTAGAGAACAAATTAAGTAACATAAGAATTAGTGAGAATATTAGTATTGCTGATGTGCTTCAAACCTGAATCTTTCATAAAAGATTGTTGTTTGTTGAAATAGTGACATTTAAATCTCCTGTTTGTGATGACAACAAACATAACAATGTTGTATCATTCATCCCTGAGAGTAATATGATCTGTGAGCAACACTTTTCACAGGGATTCCGTTTATTGTTTTTAATTATACAAAATGACAGATTAGTTCAGTTCAGCTGTTCCATCTTCAGCGGTTCCCTCTTCCTAGTCTATATCATAAGCTTTAAATAAAGATGGAATGGCCGTGTCTCCACTTCCTCCCAGTATCCTGAAAGGAAACCAGGATATGTAGGATATGAAAGCAGATGGCGTTATTTGGAGCCAGTCTGGGTAGCAGTGATTGCAGAGGGAAGCCGCGGTATCAAGGTCCTCCCATTACATGCGTTCGACCAAGCGTGAGTCAATCTCAGCTGTCAATCCTGATGTTACACCTCGGCTTTACATCATTACATTACATGTCATTTGGCTGACGCTTTTGTCCAAAGCGACTTACAATTAGTACACTCAACATTCATGAGGGGCCATTTATGGGTTCAGTATCTTGCCAAGGACACTTTGGCATGCAGATGGGAGAGAGTGGGGTTTGAACCGGCAACCTTCTTGTTAAAGAACCACCACTTTAACCACTAGGCCACACCACCCACATCATCAATCAACTGAGTAAAACGAGACTCATCAGAAACTGTGTCCCCTTCAAGAAATGCTCATTTACGCTCAGTATGAGATGCCCAGCAGGAACGGAGGGAGCCTTCTGTCCATACTCTGTTCATCTCATCCCTTTGAGGAAAGGGATATGTGTCTAATTACAGGGGAGCCTGTCTTTATATACAGTCTGCTAGATGGTCAACATCAAACGCCGTGACTGGACTTTTTATTTGAACGTATTAAGTATTTAAAGATATAATATCTGATTTCAATTATTTTAGGAACTAGTACGTTGAAACAGACAAAGACTTGATTAGAAAGAGAAAACTTCAACAAAAATCCAAGACTTTGTTGCCCTTTGCAGATGTGTGAGCTCCCTGTCCTCTCCTCCAGCGGCTGACCTGAGCCTGGTGTTCCGGCAGGAAAAAAACAAAAGAATCGGCATCAGTGTCTTCGACCGTTTACCGACTCCTCCGAGAATCTTTTATCAGGAAGCGTTTCAGTAAGTGGGTGTTATTTTACAGCCGCTTCCATCAGTGGAGCGTTTCTTGGCTCGGTGCTGTGTGTCTTTGAGTGGCTTTGTCCCCTTCACACTTCTGCCACTTTCACAGAACTCGAGCAGCAAACGCCCCTTTTTCACCCCTCCCCGTCTCGAGAGTGTGATGATTAGAACAGATAATTACATCTATTTACATATAAATGTGATTGATACTTGCTTATACTGCTTCCTTAAGCCGCCGCATGAGCCATCTGCTGCTGATCTTGTTATGAACCATCCTCAATATTTTCGATCCTCCGTCTGAAGTTACCTAATTAAATGATCATTCGCGACAAGCAAACAATTCCGGATGATGATGCTAATTAACGGCTGAACACTGAGGTGGCTCGCATTGAGAGACGCCACGATTGCATTCGTCTAATGGTGTTTATTGTGAGACTCGTGATTAATACGGCTTCATTAGGAGTTGGAGAAAGATCCATTATTTTTTTCCAACGGAAGCAGAGACAAAGCGACTGCAGCGCTGCAATCCCTCAGACAGGCCGCGGGGCCTAATTGCCGTCATCCACAGTATTGACCGCCCTCATAACAATCTCAGATGAACACTTGAGTGATAATGCCACAAGTCGTTAACATTTCAGCGCAGCGGGACTTTTCAAAATGTCAAGATAAACCCAAATGGATTCAGAATGGGACGACCTTTTTTAAATAGATGCCACAAACCCCATTTTCATAACAACTAGCAACAATTTCCTGATTGTGTTTTCATAAGCTGGTGACATACTCTGAGTGTGTGATCCTTCCGCCTGCTGTTGTGTGTGAAATCGACCCCGCCCGAGGCCCCTGCACGGATGTGTTCAGAACATTTTCTCACCCTGTGCAGCCGTGTGTCAAACATGCCCTCTAGTCAGACTGCGCCTCAACAGGTACACAGTCAGACTGCTTATTAAAAGGTTGGCTTCAAGCCCCAGGAGCCTCAGGATTCCTCTGCTCTGCCAACATGCCTCCAGCTTGTCAATGAGCTGCAGGTGTAAAGTGTTTGCCAAAGGTGTTGCTGCAGGTTTGACCACCGAATCACAATGGTCCTGTAACAATCCTGGAGGTCAGGGGACTGTTACTCATACTCCATGTTGTTGAGTATCCTGGTTGAGCATGACCGATGTCCCAGCAATGATATCAGTATACACATTTACTTGTTATTGGTCAAAATTGGAGGTCCAACGTGCATAACAGGATCATTATATTATCGCTGTTGATGGCACAAATGATATCACTGAAGATGTGAAGCATTCTGTGGGTGAGGGACAACATTTTGGGGATGGAACCCTTCTGGTGGGAGGTGGAACACATTGACGGAAATGCACCAGTGACGACACTGTTGAGCTCTATTTCCACTGTGCCGTGTTTTATAATGCCTCTCCACCTGTTCCGTGTTTGTGCACCAGCAGCACTGTGCTGGTAAATGACCATACAGCCACAACGACAAGAAACTAGGCTGCAATACTTTGAGGAGGCGAGGTAATTGACTTGTTTCTCAGGGAGGCCTTTTTGTACTCGCTGTGTGTCCACAGTTGCTGGTAGTCCCCCTGCTGCTCAAAGCACCCCCCACGGCCCTGACTGCAGGAGTGACTGCTAATTATACAACGGCAGGCAAGCCCGCTGCAGAAAGATAACTTATTTGTGTATAACTCGGAGAATGGTTTCTTTCTGTTGCCTTGTTTCGTACATGGTCTCCTGCTTGAAATACGATATGCACCCGATGCAGTGTTATTTCATGTCGTCCACGAGGAAGAGAACTGAGGTGGAACCCGATCATCGCAGGAGAAGTGATTTATTTTAATGGGTACGAGATGAAAGCGAGGACTGAAAGAGAATGAATGTGTGTGAAAACAGAGGAGTGATTTTCTGCCTCTGCATCGGGGCTTTTGAAGAGGTTCCTGGTTGCTACAAAAGGAGAGGTCAGCGAGCACATGAGGGCACTCTGTTATACGCACAGGTGAAGAAATCCAACACTGCCAATCAAAGAGAATGAGAAAATGCAGGTGAGACTGGAGGGCGGATGCAAACCTCCGAGGGGATGCGAGACATTTTCTGACCGAGGCAGCATCAAAGAGAGGGATGGTGAAGTACAGAGAGTGAAACTATGCTCTGCTCTCCAAGTTGGGTTCGCTGCATCTTCTGCACTGACTAGAAGATAGTTCATCTATGCACTGTCTTACTAACTGGATGACACTGACTGTCGACACTGTAAAGGCTCATTTAAGCTCAACATTGGAAAAACAGACAAAGACTTAACTTCGGTCCATACTCTGTGTTCATTTTGTTCCAATTTTATGGAAAGTGTACAGATAAGGAATAAACAGAGGTAGTGGAGCCATACCACTGGAAGTCATAGGGGGCAGTGTAGCCATCGTACACAAGGAAGACATTTCAATAATGGCTTCATTTGAGAAGACTTTTCCAGTTGGCAAAGGGGTTGGCTGCATTATTGCAACCCCCTCCCGACAATACTCTTTTTTAAAGTTTAAACGTTAAACGTAAAATAATAAGATCAGATAAAACAGAATCTGAAACTGTTAAATGTTTATTTGCATTTTAGCCCTATGAATGACAAAATAGTGTTTCATTGATCGTTAACCTGGAAAGTCCATGTGTTTAACCGTAACCTCACATGGACGCATTACTTCACACTTCTTTGTGTTTGCTTTGTTTACCAAAGAAACACAGCAAAAGTTAAAATGGCTACTTTTAACCGTTTCATAGATGCCATGTCACTGTGCCATGGATCAAACGCCTAATCCGTCGGAGGGCTTGCTTTCACCGAGCGCTGGTGAAATCAAAACCACTTACGCCTCCTGCTGTAATGACATTTGTCACAGGGAGTCCTGCTACTTCCACTTTAAACAGCTACTGTCTCTCTGCATTTGAAATACATGCGGTTGTGTGTCAATGGTAGATTTAACGGAAATAAAAACACAGGAAACACAGGATCAGACATCCTGCAGGAATCACAGTCGCAAAAAAAAATCCAATGAAAATACACGATGAAAAGAATCAGCTCCATGTGATTTGCATTCCTGGGCATGTGGAGGATGCACTCTCATTTACAGTCAGAGATGAAGTCTGATTTGTTTGGAGCTGCGTTGCACGTTCCAAGTGTCTCACATGGCGGAGGGAACTAAGTGGCTGCTTCCGCTCGTCTCCCATCCGAAGCCCCCCCGCTGTCAGGGAGCCTCCGACACTCATATCTTGATCTTTGCTTTCATGTCTCTCACTCCCAATCGAACCAAACATATCAGGCTTTTTAATTAGACCCAGGAAGAAGCTGCTTCATTTTTTATTTGCATGTCCCCCCCCCCCTTTTTTCATTTTCACTTGAACCTTAAATGTATTGTTCAGTCTGAAAGGAGATTGCATTAACTGAGCGACAAAATTCTATCTATGTTAACTGTAAATCTGGTCGTCAGGCTAACACACATAAAAAACGAACCTAGCCATAGGTCTTGAAAAAACACACCTCTGCCACTACGGGGGAAGGGTGTGAGGCGGGGGGGCAGCATCCAGGCTCTTCTCACAAGACAAGACAAAGGGATGCCCTAACAAGCCCTCAGAGTGGCTCATTTTCCCACCTGTTCATGTGCCAGACACATTTATCTGAGGGGTGGCTGGGGTTATGACTGCTTGGAGATGGAATCCTAGTGGGCACCGCATGGCTGGAGTCCACAAACCGATTCAGGCTGCTCTCTGTCAGTGGCTTGCTCCTGACGAGACAAACAGGCGCTCTCAGGGACTAACAAGAGGAGCTAGTTAATGTTTTATTACTCTGGGAAAAACAACCTGTTGTGGCACAGAATACAGTTTATAGACCACAAATCTGAGAGTCTACTGGGGATCGATGGGATTCATTTGTTGATGAGTCCCTTCAAACCTGCACATTCAAGGCATGTGTCCACATACTTGTGTGCTCTATATTGTGAGGCTGTTCCATGTTTTGGTCACTGACAGTTAAGTAAGATGGACATTGTGTTTCCACTGCCGTCTTGCGCTTTTGAAGTCTGCTCTGTTGTGATCGTGGTGTGGACTTGAGGTATCAAGGTACCGCTGATACACGTTTCACCCTGTTGTTAGCATCAAACTACCGCCAGGGAACATGCCTTTTACACTCCTCATTACCACATAAGAGATCTTATGTTGGGTGGAGAGGTAGGTAGCATGCAACTCTTTGGTCTGTGTAACTGCCACTCTGAATCTGCAGTAGTTTTTGTGCAATGTTACTAACATATAAACAAATAAATGAATTAGAAACGTGAACAGTTACAACAACTATATAAATGACGGAATGTTTGAGAAAAAATGTCCTATCTGCTAACATGCCTTGCTTACAACTTTGGGCTACATTGAAATCCAAAGTGTTCAGTGAAATGGGCCCCAGAAAACAAATGCAGTTTGTATGGTTAGTTCTACTCTGGCCAAATGTTTGCTTAAAGGATAAAGGTCAAGAATGAACTTTACAATGGTCGAAAAGCTCTTCAAGTATTTGTAGGAGGAGGAGATTTTAAATTTAATTACAAATGATCCTGCCCAACTTCCACGGAAATGCTGATCAGGAGTATGTGAAGTAATGAGCCTCCATTATGAACTGCTGGGCACCTGCTCTACTGCTGACATGGTCAGAAACCTATTATCACCTCGGCAGATTTAAAGCCCTTTTCAAATGCATTAAACATTTCCAGTGTGCGAGTGTTTGATGAAAGACATGTTCGTTCGACAGGATCAGGTCTGAGGAGGGAGCAGCCATCATCACATCAGGTCACAGAGAGAAGCACAAAATAATACATCCCAGCGGGAACGAGACGATTTGAAATAATATCCAGCTAATTAAATTCCTCCAGAAGTCAAGGGAAAGCCATTAAAATGATTTCACTGCTGTTTGAGTGGAGCGTTACTGAAATTACATTCATCTGAAGCACATCCAAAGATTAAAATGGTGATAAGTGAAGGAAACATTAACTGAGCAACTGCTGGGTCACATCATTAAATCAGTGTTGCCCTGTTCTGCTCCACACAACTGAATGTGCTGTGTCATTTCTACACAGTGTGTGCTTAAAAAGCAGCTGTGTCAATAGGTGAATTCTCATTATAGTATTCAAAAATTCATTATGTGTTTAATCACATGTGGTCGATATTAACAGACCAAACCAGACATGTTAGTGTGGCTATAATCAACTCTCAGGAGTGTTACACAAGTTATTCCACTTAAATCAAAAGAATATAATTTTAATTAAGTGTAAACCCTGACATCAGCAATGGTCTGTGAGCTGGTTTTGAAGCCTCAAGTTTACTTACGTTATAAATCAAGTGAGAAACCGACTTCTTTTAAAACCAGAGTGGCCCTCTGTTGGTAATTCGGGAGAATACCGGTTTCAGGCCCCTCCTTGTTGGCTTCACTTCCTGTACATTCATTTTTATACACAGTGATTACATTACAACACAAAGCTAAAGAACGAGCGACCTGTAGACATGGGGCAGGCCAGCTTTAATGTGCACTGACTTTCCTCAAACAGGCTTTTAATGTGAAGTATTTAAATTGTATTCAGTCCTTAAATGATACATTTCATTTAATTAGAATCCTTATAATTAATACATTATACTTTTATTATTCAGTCATATTTAATCGTATACAATATATATATTTTTTTATACATATCTGTAAGTTTTGCCTTCCACCAAATGGGATTTCTTTCTTGTGATGGTTTGTTTTCTAAGAGCTTCAGCCAGAGTTCTATTTACGAAACAAGATGTATTGATCTGAGCACTAGCTCTTTAGGACAGTCTGGATGCTACAGTGTCTGCCCTTGGAAAGTGTTGTTTACACTGCTGAAGACAGAACTCAGTGAGTAAAGGAATGCCGTTTGATGCTGATCTCACAAAACTTGTGCTGAGACAAAGTAAAAAGGGTTAATGCTAATGTTGGCTGTGTAGGAATATAAAAAATCTAAAACCTTAAACAACCGTTAGATCTTAAACCCATGATTGTAAAGACAGATCACAAAGAGCTCAGATGGATCTGTATGTTAGCTCTGTGATTCGCTGACAGTCCCTTCTTGCCCAATTGGGGCCAACCCCCAAAGTATAAATGAGGTATAGCCATAGATGGGTGGATGGAAGTAACAAGACGATGAACCAAACACGCGCCTTCTTTGGTCTGACACCAAGATGCTTCAGAAGGAAAAAAAAGCTGGACTTGAGAAGGAGACGAGGGCAAATTAAGCCGTGTGGGAAGTCTTAAAATACACCTTAAACTAGGGCAGCACACGCAGCTCGGGGTGTAGCACGCTGCACGGCAAACCTGTCCACGCTGGCGGGACGCGACTTACATAAACCAACACGGGATAATGCAGGATTCCAGCTAACTGCAGGTTTGCTTATTAAACCAGGCGTGATCGAGTCGTGCAAGATGTCGGGAGCAAAGTGTCATAATTTCACCTGCTGCACAGCCACCCAGCTGACTGAGCAGGGAGCGAACACAGCCAAGGATTAACTCCAGAGCTTCTACCTTGAATTTTAGAAGCGCCAGCAAAGCAACTTCTCCCAACTGGGGTTTTTTAAAACAAGCGACCGGAGCGGCGGTGGTTAAAGATTCATGGGCTTCATATTCACGGTCGTGCTTTTCACTGATGAAGTCTATCGTGGGGGATAAAGGGAGCCTTGCATATTGTTAAAAGTAAATTGGGGCCTTTCAATTCTTGCAGCATTACCCGGTCTGTCCTGCACATATAATGAACTGGGCTTATACAGGAGAGTACAATAAAAGCAGCTACAAAAGTGTTGTACAATGCAGGCAGCATTTGTCACCATTACAGTCAATATTTGGTGACTGGCATAAGATGAATGTGCCTCTAGAGAACAATGAAAGAAGCCTGGTGTAATCTAATGTGAGTCGTGATAGTCTCGGTGGCTCCTGCTCGCCCTGGTTAATTGTCTGCGATATACAATGAAACACCAGCCATTTTCTATCACTTTACCTTGATCCTCTATTGTATGTATCACACTGAAAAAAAAAAAAAATCATTAATTAGTTTGAGAAAAAGGACCGTTACAGATAGAGTGTTTTTTTTTGTTTTTTTTCTGAGTGGAGGCAGGACTGCCCCAAATATTAGAGATGAATCACCTCCTTTTTCTAATTTGTGCTGCTCGTCTCTGGTGACTGAGCTTAACACGGAATCAATTCCCCTAATTTAGGACTTTAAATGGAATTGCTCTCAGCCAGTTGAATTGTTGCCAAAACCGCAGCCTTCATCAGACAATGGAACACAAATGATGGTTTAATGTCTATTAGCTCAGTCTTCAATTATGCTCTAAACACTTGACCACCCAGTAATGGTGCGGCTGATAAGGTAATCAGCAGGGCGTGGCCATGCAGACTGAGAGATGATAGCAGCTTCAAAACAAGCTGGATGCTTCACTGACTTTCTATAGGGAGGATGTTCCCTCTTTCATTCCCACTCCTGCTGAACTGGAACGATCTCCTGTGAGAAGTGTGGAACAGACTGATAGTTGCGGCTTCAATTGTTAGAACCGGGTCCAGCAAGAGCAAGGCTGAGCTGTGGATCAGCAAAAAATATTACACATCTCTGAAAAACAACGTTTTCTCCAATCTCTCCAATATTCAGTAAGGAAACCAAAAATATTAGGAATTCTAAACAGAGTTTGGCGTATTGGTTATTACAGCTGCAGCTCTTCTGGTTCAGGAAGCCGGGGATCATGGGTAAAATCCTCAGTTTAGATGTGTATCAGTTCGATGAGTGGGACAGAGCAATCAGATCTCCTCTCAACACATTAATCAAGTTTTTTTTACTCTGCATGAGAGTCCACTGTATTGCTCTGACTCAGAACCCAACAGGATGAATCACCATGTGTGGCTGCAGGGGGCGCTACTGCTCAGTAAAAGTGACTTTTTCACAAATATTCGCTACGTGTCCTGCTTCTATTAAAAACTGCATGATGGAATTCAAGTATGCATTTCATGCTTTTACTGCAGTAAATGGTAAATGGTTTTGGATTTATATAGAGCTTTTCTAGTCTTGATGGCAACTCAAAGCTCTTTACAGTCCAGCTTTACATTCACCCATTCACACACACATTCATACAGTGCATCTATTAGCAGCACTTTTGTTGTTCTATGAGGGATAAATCAGGGTCCAGCCTCTTGCCCAAGGACACTTTGGCATACAGATGGTGATACATTTGATGATATTTACACTCAATGACCTCGAGGGCTGCACCATTCTATCAGATAAAATAATTCTCCTGCCTCACTTTGAGAACCATTTCCCCTGATATTCACTCCGACATATCGGATGCCTGATGAAAACCCTGGGAGCTCCAGTTAAAATTTAAGGAAAGTTTGGTGAGTTTGAAAAATTACCAAAGGGTCTAGTTGAGTTTCACAAGTTACAACTTTGGGTTAATTACTTTAGCAAGTATTGAAACATGCGTCGTCTGAAATGGACGCTCCAGTCAGATTTTTGCTGAGAAATTTCGCAATTGGGGGACCGATTGTCATCTAGGCCACATTCAGCTATGTCACTGGGGGTCCAGGCATTTTATTGTTTTGCACCAATTAGAAGCAGCTTTCCATTTTGGTCATTTATCACAAGGAGGGAGATAAAGTGCTGGAGTTTGGATTGTATTGGAACAAATGCACTTCGAGACTTAAAAAGTCAAGGTCTTTTCATTTCCCTTTAACCCAGAGGTAATGAGAATGTTTTTCACAAACTAAATCCTTTCAGCCGGCCACACTCTCCTTGGAGGAGAGCTTGCTCAGCGATTCACACAGTATGTTTTGACCCCCCCCCCCCCCATGACCAAGTAAATCCAGCCACAAAAAAATAAATCTATCTGACTGTAAAGCATTTATTTTTCCCAGCAGTGTTAAAGACGGTGTCCTCACCTCTCCACCTTATTTATTTATTTACTCTTGAACCTTTCAGCCTCATTGGTAACTGACAGCCCATCCTGACAGGGAGCTTGTAAACAGGATACGGCAGAGGGCCGCAGGGCAGCTCAGTGTCTGCAACCGATGCCGGGCATCAGCATGCGCACTGTGTACGACCCCCCCGTCCATATCACACCATGTTGGTGCATCATATCTAACCTCCCTTCGGTCCTTTACATCCAAGACAGAAAGGTGTGTTGCCATGGTTACTACATACCGACCAGCAAGGCAACAACTCACATGAACAGTAAAACACATTAAAATCTTTTTGTGGGTTTAAATGATGATGTTGCATGTATGCATGCAAACACACACAGTTACTCTCATCAAGTTTGTTTCCAAAAGCTGACATCTGATTCATTAAAAGCGCTGCACATGAATTAATGAGCAGACAAAGGAAGCATATACTGGAAAATGGCGAGTAGCTAGAGAGCTTAATGACGCCTTTAGCTGATCATATAGGGCACTTTCACACATACTCTGTTTGGTACAGATTTTCAGTTTAATCATGAAGCTTGGTTCAGACGTTCTGGGGTGAAAACGACCCTAGATGTAACTTGTATATGTGCCTAATGAGTTAGCGAGGAACAAAACGGTTGGTTGTCTGAAAAACATCAATCAATGGCGCTTTAAACTGAAAACATCACATATCTTGGTTTTATTTAATTGGTTCATGCACGGATAGTTCTATCAGAGATTCACACTTGTAGCTTATCTTTCGAAAGACATGGCAAACATTTGATTAACATTCAAAGCTGTGTAAGCAGTGGAATCAGGGTGTTGAATCTCAACAAGCCCAAGGCTCGATAAGATACCGAGGGAAGCAGGACAAATCTCCAGGGCCCCAAGTGTCACTGGGCTTTCATAGTTTATTTCACCACTGATCAACATCAACATTGGCTGATCCTGTAGTAGTAGCTATTAAAGCTGCCAAAATTAGATATTTACTGTGATATTTTATGTTGGATGTAAAATGTCAAATTAATCAACACACTTAACTTTGGGACACGGTATAGTGTTAGAGGAAGACAAGACAGGAAGTTGATTGATGAGGAATACCTTGGGGTGCACCAACAAAGGAAGAGGATTGATTTTAACAACACAATGTATTCAGAATATATGATGGAAGTGGTTGTGAAAAAATCTCAAAAGTCGCGGCGAAAAAAATAACGCACACTTTATGAACACTAGGAATAAAAGCTATAGGAGAACACTGAGAAACCACTGAGAGGAAGAGGAAATTCATTGATTAGATTTAAAATACAGATGTATAATTAATTATGGGCAGGTTATCAACAGAGGAGGGAAACCAGACAAAGGAAGAGAGAGGACCTTTAAAATACTAAAAATATTTACTTTGAGTTCAGTTTTAGAGTGATTCTTTTTTTTTGACCAGATAAACTATTTTCAATATTGATTTCATGTTTTTTGCGAAGTGGGGGACAGGTTAATTAAGGAGTAAGAAGACTCTGGTCTACAGAATTATGTAATCCTGAGAAAATAATATCTGAGAGTCGGGGAAGAGTGATGTCCATCAGGATGTTATTAATTCAACGTCTGATCTTGACAGTGTGGATATCGCAGCCATGAAAACCAAAAGGTCATTGTGAAATGAACACTGTCGGGGCAAAAGGCCGTTAAAGAAGAGACACGCCTCTCTGCTCACTCTTCATAATGGGGTCAAGTGGTAAGTATGCCTCCTCTGAATTTAATTTCCTCTCGCTTTCTCTCTGATCTGCATCGCGCCTTCTTCTTCTCTCACTGTGACATTTTAATTGCCCCAATGGCTGCAGAGTAGAATATATTGCAGATGCAACAGGGTTTTAGATCATCACAAGTCAATTTAATCACAGCAGTAGTAAAAAGCCACAGATACTAAAAAAGTATGAGTGACATGATGACAGACAGTGATAAGAATTAAAGAGGCGAATTAAAAGATTCACGCAGGACGAATTTTCCTTCAGACAACTGCACACGTTGGACTGATCCTGTACAATCCTGCAGGAGCGTCTGTTAACCTTCTCTAATCCCTCTTCAAATGTATCTTACTCGCTCTGTGCCAGTTTTGTTTTGTTAAACTGCGTGTACATCTCTTGCTTGCCAAAGGGGTTCCTCCGCAGTCGCACCGCGCTCCTCTGAAATCGAATGAACTCATCAAAAGAAAAAGAAAAAAAGTACAGAAAGAAACATTTCATTTGAGATCCCTGCTGACTGCTTGGCTAATTGCATTTCCCTCCATGGAGAAAACAACTCTTACAAAAGGACGGGTGTAAATGTTTTGGAGTGTAGGTGTTGAATACATCTCTGACAAATCCTGTTTCTTTCTTCAGGAATACTCAAACCCTTTACAGATTAAGTAAAGCTTGTTGAGATAAATTCACACAAAAAGTTTATTCATTGAGGCCGGTGTGAAGCCGTGAGCCTGGAATAAAGATCGTTTGAACTTTGTCTTGCCACCACAGAAGTTGGTTCCAGCAAAACATGACTAAATTAGGTAGTTAGTAAGGATCCATAGTGTTGTCTCACTGTCAGTCAGTCCGGCTGCAGCAAGAAGAGCAGATGGAACTTGTATTTTTCACCAGCACACAAACAAACCTGTTTTTCAAGCCAACAAGGATCCCCGATGGTGTCACAGAGAGGAAACAGCATCTGTGCACGGCAGTGGGGCCGGTCAGGACTGCTGCAGGGATCATCAGACCGGGATCACGTTCGTATTATTTCACTGCACAGTGGAGGAACAATCTGATTATCATTACTAAGAGAATGGACAAGCGGAAACGGACGCAGTGTGGAAGTGACTGTGGGATAAGACTTTACTGTCGGAGAGATGTTCAAAACACTTATTACGTTGCAGGAATTCACCAAAGGATCCTGCAGCAGATTTTTACTCGTGTTTTTTTGCAGAATAAAAAATGGAATAGCTTTAAACTCAGTTTTGATAATACAAAATGCAGTTATTGTTATTGAATTAATCACAAGACTTCTTCAGGTTTGGAAATCCTCCCAAATGAAAAATACAAGTTCATTCATTTCCTTATTTACCAAATTTGTCAACAAAAAGGTTATCATTGTATTTTTTTTTATCTAAATCCTTGATTTTCTCTTCCTCTATAATTAGGGGCCTAGACCATGTGGGAGTGACCGGTGACTGAACCGACGCTTTCCCACTCATCGGTTGAAACAAGTTGGTAACTCAGACAACAGAAAGTATGTTGAGCTGCTTGATTTTCATCAACTCTGACACAAGTGCATGATGCAAAGTCAATGCTCATGGCAGCCATTAACACCAAACAATATTTGCCTCAATTCCTTTCAAAGTTTCTTATTTTAACTCATTAAGATATACAGGATCCAATAACACAGACCAGGTCTGGAATCTGGGTGAGTTGACTGAGGGGGCTGTGAACATATGGGGGTTGATGCTTGCAGCGGTCAATTAAACAGTCAGCTGGTCAAAAAATCCCCAAAGTCACTCCCGGGTCAGATGCCTCTGCAGTGGACACAGGTTTCAATCGGCTCCGGCTTCTGATCAGCACTGATGGAAACCTGACACTCTCAATTGTCGTTCAGGGGGAACAAAGAAGAACAGAAAGGTGCCTTTTTTGGGGGTGTTTATCCACATTTAAAAAAATGTGCATTTACCAGCTAAGGTTTAAGAGCCCTTATGCTGCTGGAATCAGCTCTGACATCCTTTCTTAAGTTCTTTAACATTAGTTTTAACTTTAATGTTTCAGATGAAAATATTACAAATCTAGGTTTTTGCTCCAGGTACAAATATAACACTTGCTTCAACTGAACGTTTGAAGGCAGACTTACAGGGCTAATCTGTGTCTTTCGAATGAGGCTCTGTGGCCGACTCATATGACAAACAGCAACAACGACAAAAATCACCTCCATGACCCATGAGCAAGCTGTCCCCTCACGTCCTAGCACGAGCATTTAATAGAGTTTTCAATCCCAGTAAACAGAGATCCAGTAACATGCAGGCTCTTTAATGTTAACTCTCTTTCCATTCATGCCCTCAAAACTTAAAGTGCAGTGAAACAAAGGTGTCACCAAATGAATACATTGATTATCATCCTGTCTGTGATGTCATTGTACAAACTTGTTGCGTTGTAGTTCTCCCTCTTATGCCTGTTTTTTACTCTGCACACCCTGCACGGTCTTGGGAGGTGGATCTCTCCCGCGTTGCCCTTACTCTAATTAACCTCACAGTCTTTTGTTCTGATAACATTGGAGAGACGTTTGACCCAAGAGTCAAAGGACAGCGGGAGTCGTTTGTCATGCAGATGATGAAACCCTCCGGGAGCTGAGAGCTACACACACTCGATCCCGACTGAGGCGTTCACAGATATTTCTCAAACACCTGTGTTGGTCCTCATTACAGCAAGTAGCTGCACAGGATGCTGCTCGGGGGGGGGGGGGGGGGACTTCAGCAAATTATATCAGTCGTTTGAATCAATAAAAAAAGAATTAAGTGATTAACTGGCACTAAACTTAAGGAGATAAAAAGATTGAACGCACTTAAACCCTTCGAATTCAAGTGAAGAGAAGTAAGAAGTAAAAACTGATGAAAGGAAATATTTTTCATGTTGTGTTTTATATCAATTATATTTTAAGTTAAGATCAATATGAACCTTTTGTCTGATATCATCCGATATCAACTAAAAAAAACCCCCAGGTAATTTCGTCCTGTCAAATAACACAGTATGACAAATAGGAACTCCAGTTCATGTTGTGTGTGTGTTTTCTTTCTCCAAAATATTAGTCAGTAAATAAAGTAGCCACTACACCGCGTCCTCCCACTGTATGAAAGTGAAGCCAAAATGTCTGCTAATATATGATGCAGGTGCCCCCGTCTGGTGCACTTGACGTCATTGACATTTTCTCTTCTGGAAGATTTTCTCTCTGTTGTTATTTATTTATTCATTTATTAGCACAACTTGCTGCTACGTGTCCATTCCACATCTAACTGTCAGTTAGAGTGTTCATGGTAGTAACTGAGGAGTCAAGCCACGGTATCAAGGTCCCATCGACACACACTCAACCAATATGGGTCATTCTCAGCTGTCAATCATGACGTTTCACTTGGTTTTTCATTTCATTGAATAACTAATTAAAACCAAACTTATCAGAAACACCAACACTCGAACATAGACCAGTGTGATAAGAACCTAAAATGTACCTAACATGTACTTTGATTATTTAAGTTTAGTTTATGTCCGATCTGCTAATATGGAGGAGGCAGGGTTTATGACCCAAGTTGCAACCAGCCACCAGGGGGGGGAACCAGAAGATTTAACATTATCAATGGGCCCCATCTTACCGTCTTCCTTTAAATACAATCTATCATGAAAACAGCTTTGTGTGTGTGTGTTGTACATTTTTCTTAAATAATAATCCACATGTATCCACTGGCAGGCAGCATTCACCTGAATAAATTCATGTTCCTTTAGGGAATCAGAACTTTCAACAGGGTTATTAAGTCTTGCACTTTTTCCAAAACAAATCTGTGAAAACACAAATGTCTTGCTCTGGTTTTAGGGGATATTTGATTAAATCTAGTCTCGGAAACCTGTTCTCAAATATTAGGACATGAGACAGGATGGAAGAAAGTAAAGGGTGTGAAAAGCAGTGAGAACACAGTGGATAGAAAGCCAGTCTGCTGGCATGGAATTAGAAAAAGCCTGGATTTGTCATCTGCAGAAAAGCTCTTTAATGCATTCTGTTAAAAAAGCAAGGAGCTGCTTCCTCATACGATATTCAATTTCATACGGAAATGTGTTTAAATTATTGTACTAAAATCTGGATATATTTATTTTTTAAAAGCAGAGTGCTCTGAACTTTGTTCAATGCGACAGAGACTGAAGAAACAGGTTGAAAGAGAACAAGTCCAAGGCCTGTTCTCTTTTAAATAGGTAATTTCTCTTTTTCCTTTTGGCAGCTGGCTGTGTCGAAAGCCTTCAGATGACATGTTTCATATGTAGAGGCAGGACGTGTCATTGAAAAAGTGACTTTTCTTTTATACGCCCTGCAGTCGACCAGGAGCCAATAGCACGGCTGCCACATACGGTTGGATGTGTGTTCATGCCTTGAATGACTCAGACCGGTTTCAATTTCATGTCTGGTTTCTCTGTTGCAGCCTCCGAGCCACCTCCCACCGATTGTTTCTTTCCCTCCTCTGCCTCTCCGGAGGAGGAATTACAGATGATAAAAGTGCGTTTTGCATCTAATCTCCCCGACACAATACAGACAGCCTCCCGTGATGAGGTCATTATTATGCATATCACAGATATGAAAAGGAATGAGCTTAAAAGCTTACACGTTTAATTGATTAAGGCAAGCAGGCAGCCGTGGCTCTCGGTAACAAAGGCGAGGGTTTCCTTGAAGGTCGTGACATTTGAACGACATATTCAAAGAGTTCTAATTAAATATCACCATACTCTGAGTTCTATAAATAAATGAATATCATATTGAGGTTCTTTCTTTTTCTTTTTCCATCGGAGGGACAGAGAGGAAATTTGTTCACAGCTTTTGTAGAATAGTCTAAATGCTTTCTGGACACTTGGTGTTCAATGAATGCAGCAGCTGTTTTTGGATTCTCATGGAGTTATGGACTTGACTAGGACTTGGTTGGAAAGGGCTTTAGACGGGACCGAAATGACTTGAGACATGATCATTTTCAGAACTTTTCCGCACCGAGACTACTTTCAGATAAACAAAAAGTGAACACACATTACCACAGTGCTGTCAATCAGGAAACAGACAGACAAGCACACGTTTAGCGACCAAAGCGTCTCACACAAAGGCTCAGCCTCTGACAGAGCATCAACCCTATGGATGAGACACAACAGATCAATGCTACCAGAGTGTACAGCAGCTAGCACGACTGATTCGCTGTGTGTTCTCCTAATAGCAGGGTAGCTTTATTCAGTCGTGCTAGAGGCCATTTTCATCGGGCTTTCTAACGCCCATAGGCTGTATAGGAAACAATTTGCTCTGGATATGAAGACAGGTGGAGGTTTTGGGTCCAAGTTGCAGGTGCTAGTGGCACTGAGTATTTGTCTTCTTACTTTAAACTCAACTTAATCCCAGTTGGATATGGCTCCACCGGGACTCACCTTCAAGAACCCTGGACAAGAGACATGTTTACCAGTACTTAAGACTATACTTAGACATGCTGCCTTCGACCTGAGGCTTGGTTAGATGAGGTTTTGCTCACACTTGGTCTGTAGTCTTGACTTGCATTACCCATGTTTGGCAACAGCTAAGACCCAAATCGACATCATTAAAAAACGACTTGAGACCCAACTTCATCTTGGTTGGACATGACTCAATTTGGACTTAACCTAAAAAAGAACTGAAGAAGTTTTCAAGAACCTGAGACGATATTTGGATGTAGTTGGATTCTACCTATGATTTTGTCTTCGGTCTCTTAGACTTAAGAATTGCTCTGCTGCTTGTGTACTATTATTTTAAGGTGAGCTGGAATTCATGTGCAAGTTGTTGACTCAAGTCTTTGATCGAATGGATAATTTTAATAACAGAGAAGAAAAGGCATAATTTTGTTGATGCAGTCATTATTTCTTCTGCATTGGTGAGGATGGAGCTTCATGACATTAGAGGTGAACATCATAACAGACTTGTATCTAAAAACTAACAACTAACGATCGGTGGTGCAGTTTGACTGACCTGGATCAGTCCGACCAACAGGCTCTTTGTCACGTACGCAGTGTTTCCTCCACCTGAGCAGCTGCTGCGGAGTCTTGGAAGCCCTGCTGGACTCTGCGGTGCAATGTGACCTGGATGAGAGCTGGAGGATACTTATCTAATGTGGGGCAGCGCAGATTGCATTGTATCCACAGGGCCGGGGACCGCAGAGCCAGGAAACTTCAGGGACACAAAGTGCTTAAAGCAGAACGCTGATGGAGCCTGGCCTACTCTCCTCACTCCAGCTCTATCTCTGGTGCGAGGCCAGAAGGAAAAATTAGGGAAATGGATGACAGCTTAATTTACCGCACACTGATTCAATTTCATCAGGCTCATAGACGACAACAGTTTGAAACACGATGGCAGATGTTACCCTGAATCTGCATGCCTTTCATGTTCCCATTGATTTTCATGTTTCCCTCCAGCGACGATCACTTTTGGGAGCAAATTAAATCAAGCTTTAATGGCGAATCCAGACTCAAAGGTGTCTGTTACTGTTAACTTTGATATTGTCCCAGAGGAAAAAACAATCATCACTTGGTCATTGTTTGTTCAAAGAAATGCAAAAAGCAGATCAAATCACAGTAAGGGTCTCAAATGGTAGAACTACAGGAGGAGTAAGAAAAAATAAATCTTATTATAAATAGCACAAAGGCTAAAACATTGCAAGACTGAGCTCCTGAAGAAATGAACCCGTCAGGTACTTCCTCTGTCAGTAAACTTCTCTCACTGCCGCTCTTCAGTTAACAGTCCAAAGCTGACACTGACGACATGAAAGACAGATTTGTCTGTTTTAAATTAAAAAAAATAAAATCCCCAGAGCTACATCAAAAATATTGTTTTTAATCTTTTCAGTTGCAGTTAAAAGATCTTAAGAATATCCAAAGTGTGAATATAGTAAAGAATGATATTAGTGTTAATCACCTCGATCCCAACTTGGGTCACAGTTTTCCCAGATGATCTAAAACACAATTTTTTAGGTAAAAATGGAAGCAAACAAGAGTGAATATCCAGGGGTGGAAAGAGTAGATAATTAAAGAGATATGAATATTTACAACACACAATTCGGGTCCTGGTTTCAACTTAACCTTTCTTTTTGATGTTAGTTTGCTGACAACCTGTCAGATACCTCCTGTTATCTCACATTATACTTCAGCCACTTTCTGTAAATACACTCTTATATTCAGTAATTAGGTTTTGAGGAGCAATTTTGTCATGAGTTAGATATTGTGTTCAAACTGAAGAATAGGGATTAAACTGTAACTAGGTGGATTTTCCTCTGAATTTTGGATTTGAACTGGACGTGATCTCCAGCAAGGAAACGTGTCCTGAGATCAGAACTATGATCTGCAGACTCACTGTCAGGTTCACCTGATGGATCAATGAATACATCCCATTCCTCACCAAAAGAATGCCCCTAAACAAGAGCCAACAGCAAAACAACACGTCTCACGCACTCCGCTGCAATGTCACACAAGTTAAGTTAAGCTGAGCCGTGTGCGCAGACATCTTGTCGGGTAAACTGACCACGGATCCGGTCACTGCCTCTGGGCTTGGCTGTTCCCTTGTGATGGGCTAATGTAAGCGTGGATGCACACTTGCCTCCTCGGGCCGGATGCTGGTCTCTACCCCTCGGATCACAAGTTCAATTAATTTCACAGTTGGCGGCCCCCACAGTCATTTCACCGGGGCCTGTTGTCTGGAACTGGAGAGAAATGGGAAGAATATGATGCACCTCGAGCCGCAGCCGCTCAGCCCCTCCTCCTCCTCCTCGCCTATATCCCTTCCACCCGTGAAGGCGCTGCTCGCCTGGAGCCACATCTGATCTGATAGGGCCACGGCTCTGCAGCATATTAAAGCTCACATAACGGCGATAAGCGACGATGAGACAGCCGCATGCATCATTACGGCTCCATAAAGACATCTCTTTTTCATCTCATTTCAACGGAAAAGACTTAAATTGATCTTGATATGCAGCTCATTAGAGAATTTGAGCTTATTGGCTGTCGTCAGATCAGTTTCAGAAGCTGAATAGAGATCTTTTCAGACATGACCTTCAAATCATATCCGTCTTCCTGCCTTCAACTTCAGAATAACTTTGTTTTTTCAAGTGTGACATGTGAACCTGAACCTGTTTTACAAACCTGGCATCGGTTAAAAACTAAAACACTTCCCAGAGATCCTCCATCTGTTCTCAACACTTGAAGTGAATCTTAGCATTTTTTTAGACTCAGACTCATCAGCACTGTTGGTGGAACTGGATCAGGGCAGTCCAGAACCATTCTACTGTGAGGGGACAGAGCTGCCGTGGGCTTCATATTAAACTGAGCGGCACGAACTCCCAATAATTCTGATAGAGCCGCGGAAACCACATTATTTTGGATGATGAATGAGAGCAAAATGGGTAAATATTATAATGAGCCATCATGGGTTCCTGCAGGCACCCAGACTCTTAATGTGCGCAGAGTGGCCACACAGCTTGTTGACACAGCTCTGATACATGCGTCACATTAGGTGCAAAAAGGCCCTGCTTGGAATAACCAAACCTCAGAAGTCTCCCGTTTTCTTTCCTTCCTTATTCTGTCTTTGCTACTTTGTCATGCGGGGCACCGCGTTCCGCTTGATTTTTCCAGGACAACACACGAGGGATGGTTGCTAATCACAGGCCGAACACTGCTACCCACTCTCAGCTCTTAACACCACAGTCTTACTCCACAGATTTGCTGGGTGGTACGCCAGCAGTCCCTGATCTTAGCGTCACAGAATGGTGCTGTACGAACATTTTATTTTTTTCCTGCTCCTTCACATCTTTTGCTTTTAAAGTACCGAATTTATGAATGAGGCCTGGTGTGTAGGATGTATTGAAAGCCAGGCCCTCCCTGAAGGGTCACAGGAAACCGGTGGGCGGCACGGCTTCTCGCACACAGACATTCAGTGGGAGCATTTAAAGGCAGACCCCGGCAGTCTCGGAAAACACCTGCAGATGAGTTACAACTGTAATTTCTGACGCCATTTTGTATACAATTACCATCCGTTTGTGTGCTGGGAGTGAGAGCTCGCTGCGGCTTGTAATTTGACACTTGAGCAGTCGCACAAGCGTTGTGTAGAGAGGAGTGGGGGAGAGTGGGTGGTTTGATGTGGATCAAAAATCACCCAACTCGGCTCTGATTTGTTTGTGCGGTGGTTTTTCTCTGTCTCTGATGAGCTTATTGTGCCCTCACCCAGTCTTTCATTTGCTGTGTATGACTGTGCTCTGATTGCCGGCGAGTGAAGACTCAAGATTAGATCATTGTGCTTGTAAATAGATGCTGCATTCAAATAAACAAGGATTTTGCTCCTTTAAAAGCCACTTATCTCAAAATGGCATTTTTCACGCATAAAAGAGAAACAGCACACTATGGGGTTTAAAATGTTTTATTTAGTCCTTTACCCAAAGTGTAGTATTTATTTGAAAAAAAAGTTTATTTGAAAAAATTAAGATTTACAGTTTGTTTTAATATTTGGTCATAATTGGGCAGCCATAATTTGCAACTTCAATATTTGAATACAATACGATATTATACAATACCGTACGATAGGTTACTATCATTAAGTTAGGTCACTAGAGCATAATGAGCTCAGATGAAAACAAATACTTTGTCAACCACATCCTGGCCTATCATCGACTCCACCTCTCTTTTCCCTCCCTGTTCTCAGCGAGGTGTTGTCATGCCCAGTGGAAACGAGTCCAAACCCACAACGAGACGCACAATTGAATAAAGTTACCCTTTCCTTCGTTGCCAATCTCTGAGCCCTTTGGCTGTCATGCAATGATGAATTAGCCTTTGGGGGCAACAGCCAATATTTTGGTGCTTCCTTTGTAGACAGTGGTTATCTAGGCCAAGAATCTATCTTCCTGTCCCCATTCACTGTACCCACTGCGTGTGATTGGTCAAGCTGCAAACAGAAACCAGAAGTTACCTAATCTCTAACCTGAACCAAAAATTGTCCCTCGCCGACATAATCTGCATTTTCACATGTACAATCCGTTTGATGGAGGTTACTGCAGTGCTGACAGTAAACCAACTACTGGTAGCAACATTTTCCAAACAAATTCTTAACGTTGGTTACTGCAAAAAAAGACATATGACATCTGGGTCAACATCGGTCCGAGCCCGTGGGCAGCTCGTAGGGCTCCATCTTAGAAATATGACTATGAGCTCATATCTTTCTTTGTCCTTTAGCCTTTTACTGGGTACTGGACATGGGCAGGGCCAGCAGTTTCATCTTGAGGGACTCACATGCCTCAACCTGAAAGTGTGCCTGGACCAGCTTCCTAAACAAAGAAGGTCAGATCATGACGAACAAGGGGAGAGTTAAGTCATTCTCTTCTCAGACACCACTTTTGCACTGTATCCACTAACCCTTACCCTTTACATGCCTGATCCCAATTATTCCTAGATACATGTAAATGCATTTTATGGAGCCATCACTGACCCTCTACTGCAAGAAAGTTTACTTGAATTGTTTAAAGATAAAATCCAGTAAAAAGTTATAAAAGGTTAGTGTACCGAACACCATTCTTCTATGAACCGTTTATTTTTGAAATTTTGCCTAAAATCAGTAAAATGTTAAATGAGGATTTGAATATTTTCATTGCAGTTAAGCTGGTTCGAGTATTCTGAAACGTGAGCTATATTTATTTTTCAAATTAAGACATTGTCCTTCATGATTAGGCCACTACGCCCCCCCCCCCCCTCCTTTCACTGCACTGATGCTCGGTTTCTACATCCTCAATCATCTCCTTTTTTCCCCTAAAATGTTTTTATTTCTCTAACTATTCTTCTATTCTGCAGCTTTCCGGTGTGAATGCAACCCCATGAAAAGGAAGATTACATCCAGCATGATAAAGACAATGCCGCCTCGGGCCAGCCTTCCTACTGTCTCACAACCAATTCTTTGCATACCAATACAAGCTGTCCTCTTTTTAGTATTGGTGCTGGGCTGCGGCCACTGTGCTGACAGAAGCATTTCCATGTCCAGCTCTGCCCCGTCCTTGATCTCCACTCATAATAGATATTGACAGGTGCAGCGGAGATAACGCTAATCTGCATCCTAACAGGATTTCACGTGTCATATTGTGCTTTCTCACCGCTGCCTCTTTAATTCGCAACTTTGTTATGCCGCTAATGGTATTTCACGGTGGCACAGCCAGCGGCCTTCAGAGGGAAGGGTACGAAAGTGGAGCCTGACTCGTTCAGGTTTAAATGTCTGAGCAGGTGAACTAATGTATATTGGATTCAAGGCATTGTCCATTTTTGTATTAATATGTGATCCTAAAAATGAATATCATTGAAAGGCTAAAGTAATAGATGTATTCACTGAAATGTCTTTTACAGGCACGCAGATGATTTTTCACCTAAAGATACAACAAGACCCCCCCAAACAGTGAAATCAAAGCATCTCAAAAGCCACCTGGTGGCTGGCTGCAGATTAGATCATAAATCAGCCTCCTCCATGTTAGCAGATGAGAAATAGACCAAAAAACTTCAGACAACTGAGACTGGCTCACGATTGGTCGAGCATGTCTCGCTACTGAAACTTCATCCTCCAATCAGTACTTTGCAGATTCCGGCTCCAAATGACATCATCATATCAAGGATATTCATTTCTGGATAGTGGGCTGAGGTGGAGATGTGTCGTCCATCTTTATATTGAGTCTATGATCCCAAACCTTCCACATGACCTGACATTCATTCCCCCCTATCCACAGTTTTGATTTAAAGATGCTGTAGATTTGGCTCATGAGAAGTAAGAAGTATCTTTTGTGCTATAGTCTACACAAACATCTTGAATAACGCCTACATTGAACAAATATATTCCCACATAACAAATCAGTGGGATCATTTTCACATTCATATTCTGGGATTATGAGAAAAAATCGACCAACCAATATGAGATTCATGATATGAAAAAAGGAAAAAGGACATTTATACATTTTCCAATTTGAGATAAAGAACACTTGGAAAAGGTGAGTTGGGCTCTAATGTGTGACAGCACAGTGTGACCTTCCACTTCCAGTTAGCTCTTCAGATGGGATTCCAGTCTACAAACATGCACTACATAATGCATGACGAGCGGCTGGTAATAGGCTGTGTGTCGTGTGTGACAGGGTTGTATGAGTCACATTATGCACTCTTGGCCGTCTTGTGGGATTGGGAGTGAGTTTCATCCAATCGACCAAATCAGCTTCATTAGCCTCCCATTTAACGGACGGACGAGATAAGGAGAAGAATCAGTTCATATTGTGCGTTTGGCGGTTGCAGATCTGGGCACCGAGAGATAACTGCCTCCTTTCTGCTCTGAATCACGCTCATTGAGAAAAGACGCAGAAATGACGAACAGTGGCCTGACTTGAAATGACCCAATGAAAGACCAATCACAGCCTCGAAGCTGCCTGGAATCTGCCCAGCGACAGAATAGGAAGATGAAGTTTACAAAGATGCTACAAGGTCGTAACTGGAGGATGTAGAACCTCTGATTTATGTGAATATAGATATTCTTGAGGCTTTATAATATCCTGCACCAAAATTACACTTCTCAATTTTGGGTTCAGGTGCAAATGACTTGTTCCATTTAATAACCCATTTGAGTGTGTTTAGTGTTAATTGTCTTTCTATCTTATCTCTTGATCTCACGTCTGTCTCGTCCCAGCGTTTTCTTTTTCTCACTTAGGAGAACACTTACAGTTAATAATCCCCCTTTAATTTACTTTGTCCATTTGTTGGAAACACTTTCACAGTCTCTCTCCCTCTCTCTCTCTCTCTCTCGCTTCGGTTTCCTCTCCAAAATACAATATTCAGCCTGAAGAGCAGAATCAACAGATTTCTCAATACGATATAGGGGTACGTGTATGTCTTCATATCTTGTAATACGATTTCTTATATCACATTTTTTAGTTTTCACGTGGGATATCAACACCAAAGCAAACAAAAACTAGCATCGATTTTTCAACCAGCCTACAAATTCAAGTGTTTCTTGGGTGTGATCTCAATCCAGCTTCATCAGCCTCGAACGTCAGAGCTCACTTGTCTTCAGCTCTGGCCGTGCCCATGCACATGATGAGCGGCTGTGGTTCTAAATAAAATGAGGCAGCATCACCCTGTTATCTGCACTACCAGACGGTTAGACTTCAAACTGCAGCATCTCTGTTTAAAAGTCCCTGCACAATGTTTATTTAAGAGCATCCCAACCATGATCTCACATCCCTAGAAATTTTAAGGATTTTTTCATGATATTATCCATATTTTTATCCAGAATTTGGAAGAATACTGTTTTCAGCAATATAACTTAGCCCAACGGCGACGTGGCCCTCTGAGTTTTTTGTTGTTCTTCATCCACATTTGACCTCTGCACCAACATTATTTAATTCTTCAACATTAAACTCGTGAAAGTAGCAGATTAATGCATTATTCATTTAGTTTGGTTTGTTGTTTTTAAACCAAATTCACAATGTACAGCCGGGGGCATGTTTTGTCTCTAAGCAGAGTTAGCTTAGAGACAACTGTTTTTTTAATAAGGGAAGATTTATTTTATAATTAGACTTAATATTAAAACGTTAGTTGCGAATGAACTTTATGCAAATGCAGCAATTACTGTTGTATACTGTCTGAAGAAATCTGCTCATTTAACCTTGTTATCACCTGCTTGTCTAATCCCAAGCAAACTGCCCTAACACCTCCTCTGCTGCACAACCTCGATCAGTTAATAAATATTTCAGTCTCTTTGCTTTTCAACCTTTGCAGAAAAAAAAGAACTTGTCGGTACAGCGGAGACGTGCGTGGTTTGGTCAAAATGTTCAGCTCTCTGCCTATGCGTCTGGGCTCATATATCTGCCTCGGCTAGTTCCCACTGTCACACAAATCACCAGGATGTGAAGTTCACAGCTCTGTGACAGGAAGCTGTCGGTGCAGCCTCACTCTCTATCTGATGTCTGGTCTTTGAGTCGCAGCTCTCTGAAAACCTCTGATCTGCGCAAGTCTTGAAGCTGAAGTTCTGACTCTGTGTCCACATCTCGATGCAGAGAGGAGAGTCCGGCTGACTTATCGGTTGACAGATAAAAAGGAACAGGAAAAGACTTTTACATTTCTCTTGGTTTACCTCTTTTCAACCCTATCCGTTCATTGGGTTGGTTGGTTGGTTTATTTGTTTGTCAGCAAGATTACACAAAAACTATAGATCTGATTACCACAACACATGGTGAAGGGTGCGATATGCGCAACTTACACATGTTTTTTTCTTTCTTTAACTTTAAAATAGTGTATTTTTCAAAATGTTCATTGATTTTGAAGATTTCATGGATGTTGATGAAAAACAGGGCATAATTATGAATAATTGATATCCATGAGTTTGTGTAATTAGGTGCAGCTTGATAACATTTAGGGGATTGTTGGGCCTTGTCGGAGATATACGCTCTACTGATGCTGCTCCAGTTTAATCGTACTTTATTTAGCATCTGATTATTATGGTTAGCAAGAGGGAAGGAGTGTAATATTAGTATATAGACTGTGGTAAGGGAGTGGCGAGAGTTAGGGAAAGATTAAAATGAAGGTAATTTACAGGACATGGTTGTGGAACTGTGGCCTTCATCATTAAAAGGCTAACACGATATATGACCGGCCCTCACCCTGAAAGTTCAGCACACCACCTCCTGTGTCTGCACTGGACTAAATTTATTTCAATTTGAACATACTTCCTGGATATCCTGGACTGTCGAATGAACAAAACTCGGGTGTGGTTATACATATCTTTATATTGAAAAATCTATCCACACATACCTGTAAGCATCAGTTTCCTCTGTGATTTTACTTTATGTAGCGCAACCATTCATTTCAGCTGGGAATAGATTACCATTAAAATTAGTTTACTTGGTGGAAGGATGTGTCATTTGTTTGTCCTAATCTTTATTATTGCGTTTTTTGGGACAGATATTTGTGTGTGCAGATCCAAATGAAAAATATCTTGACTAGGGAATTTAAATATGGTTTCAAAAGGGGACAGCTGGGCCTTGGCAGAGGTGTTTGCTCTACTGACACATTCTGGTTCATTTCTAAAAGGTTTTCATGAAGTCTTTCTGAAGACATTACACAATAGATTAAAGGACTGCAACACAATACCTGAACAATAAGGCAATCAGCACCAAAGAGCTGCATAAAGTCACATTGCACTTCATGAGTTTAAACCACGACCAGGGGCTATAAAAGAGATAAGCCTCCAGTCCACTCTGGTTTGTGGAAATGAAATGTTGGTAGCTGGAGCAGATGAACATCATTCTGCTAAAAGGGACAAACTTCAGAGTGGACAGCAGCAGGAGGTTGAGCGAGCATCCGATCCAGCGAGAGCTTGACTCACAGCTTGATCTCTATGAATCAATATTAAGCATCATGGGTAAGTTGGTAAACATGAGTGTGCAGTGTGCTGATGATGTCAGGGCACAGGATTTATCGACCAATGATCCTCAAGGTTTTCAGTTACTGTCTACTCGAGTTTAGAGCCACCAACATCAGCTCTGGAGAGAGAGAGAGACGCGTAAGGACTCGGTAATGGAGGCGAACCGGGCAAGTGATACCTCCTCGGCACACTTTAACTCCCCTCCATTTGCACTCAGGCTCAGCCACACAGCCCGCACTCATGCCCATGCACAGACACTGTAGGTCTGGAGGGATTAGAGCGCAGGGAGGTGGGGGCGCTGCAAGAGTGCGTCCCAATAAGACAAGGTCACCTTAAGTGGATTGGGGATGAGGAGGGAAAAGCAATTCCCTCCGGAGGAAAACAGGGAGCAATTCATGAAAAAGTAATTAAGCAGGATGCACATCAGTGGATGCCACTGGTGGAGAAGACAAGGAGAGAAATGAAAAAGCCCCGGGGATGAGGGGGAATGTTTGTACACAACATATGGGAGATGCTAGAGATTGCTAAATGTGTTTGTTTAACCTCACACAATTTAGAGATGTGGTTGGTTGGTTTCGTGAAATTCTGCAAAAAAATTTATCTTCGTTCTTTTCTATATGATATATCGTTATTTAAGCATAAAAAGTTTAATGTTCTTAGCTTCAGTCGCTTTTCCCACTTGTTGTCCTTGTAATTCATCGCACACTTGTGTATTATTTGATAGACACTAATAGTAACAATAATAATAATAATATCATGAGGTCAGATTAGTATAGTGTGGTTTAAGGTAAAAAATAAACAAAGAAGACAAAATAGCAGCAGACGATGAAGCTAGCCTACATAGCCAACAGGTGGGTTCTATGCCTTGTCTACACTACGGCAGATTTGTTTTCTCCTTTTGAATGTGAAAGCTTTGTTCTGCAAAATATCTCCATTCAGATGAGAACACAAAAACAAATGCATTCCCTCAAACAAGCATGAAGGTGGTGATCCGCGAAATACCAGAGAAGAATGCTGTGGTCCAAGTAAAAAATGTCGGTAATGTGATGCGGTGCATTCTTGTAATTAGACCCATTAGTGCCAACCAAACATAGAGAACGTGGCATGTGGGCCCCATTGTGTGTCGGGGTTTCTGAGGGCATGGGCAAAGTAATCTGTGACGCAAGTGTCCAAACTCTGTTTTACATAGAAACCAGAGTTTTTGAATATCTGCACTTGAAAAGGCTTTGGTAAAAATCCCAGTCTAGGTTAGTTAAAATGCAAGTTATTCAAAAATATCTGTAACAATGTGGACAGGGTGATGAGGAATTGAAGAGGAATTGAAGAAATGTGCAGAGGTGGGATATAGGCGTGGAGATCAGACATGTGCTGGTGGGTCAGTGTACGGAGGAGGAATCCTACGAACACTCACATTTAATTTCAGGCTGTTTACATGAAGTTGCACTTCCATCAAAGTTCAGCAATTCAGTTTCCAAATAAAGATAACGTGACCAGTATACTCTTTATAAAACCATTATGATTAAGGGTTTTTGTTCAGTTTTATAACTTTCAACAACTTGGTTATGAGACATTTACTGTGACCACCAACCCGACCTCATAGACTCATCTCCCGCCCACGTCAGTGAACAATCTGCACAAGACGTCAGTGGGTTCACAGCAAGCACGAGACAACACATCAGCCTTGGCAGAAAACCGGCATTGATCTTCTTTAACGTTCCATCTTGTGACAGTCACACATAAGTCTCTGCACGACGTCTGCTTCAAAGAACGTTTTGAATAAGTGATGTATTTTGGCGATTTGACAAAAAAGTGATAGTTATTGATGGATTTTAGAACATAAATGATCAATAGAAGCAGCAACGCACACTCTTCAGTTTGGATGTGGATTCAGAAATCAAAGTTTAGAGCAAATATACAGTTATTTGATAGTGAACAGTTTTAAATAAACATGGGCACTGTTTATTGGGTCAGTGAAAATATTCGACAGCCTGCAACTTATTAGAGCACTAAAGGTTATTCCCCAACTGAAGAACAGTCTCATAACAAACTACTATTTGCTCCTGTTTGACTGTCATTATATTTAAGAATATAAATATAAGTACAGTTCACAGTTCACCTGGAAATTCCTGTGAAACGAACGGAAAGGTTAAAGATCTGTTTCAAAAGATTTGAGTTTGTTGAGAACGAACCAGCGGAGCGGCAGCTGAGTGCCAGAGATAGGAAAGAGAAGTCAGGCGGTATTGTTGTTTTGGGTTTTGGTATAATAACAGGATTTGTTGCTGCAAAGAAAATAAAAAAAATGTATTAACAGCAGCCCTGATCCTGTAGAAGACCAAACTCTGACTAACACTAAGGGGCTTCAGGAGGCAGATATTGATCTCTCAACTCTTTCAGCTTCTCGCTCAGGTTTAGGAATGTTATTCTGCTCAGACATCTACTGTGGCAGCTGGTTGGCTTCCATCAAAATCCACCCGCTCGGGTCCGGGGCTTTTAAACTCCCGCTTCGCCGCAGACAATCCATCACTTCGAATAGAGACGGACAGACGGGGGGCCGGCGAACACAGCCATTCTCTCCCAGCACTCACTGATATCAGACATAAATCCCTTTCTCGTAGCTTTGGCGGTGGCCTCACACAGTCACTTTACTGCGGGAGCCGAACACTCGAGCGGTGGTTGATTGTGCGTCTCCGCGGATTCACACAAAGCTCGACAGTGTTGTGTCGTATCACGGATGCATGAATATTAATGACAACACTACTTGGAGCTTTGTTTAGCAGCTTGTTAGTCCGTGACGTACATTCGCATCTGTGCCGTTTGTACTGTTCCTTTCACTACGACGCTCTTACACAAACAAACACATGTTGCACACAGACACACACAGTTGAGTTTGAGGTCGCAGCCGTTTGTACCCAGACGTGGTTTTTCTTAAAAAACAGTGGATTACTAGGGAGTGGATGTGAATGTAAATGTGTTTATCTGAGGCGCACGGTGTGTTACAGCAAATAAAAGCAGCCTGATCACGACGCACTGAAAAGGAATAGTCTTCAATGCACACTAACATGAAATCACTCAAGTACAATCTAACCCTGTGCATGTATTGTCATGAGCTGGTAACATGTGCTGTAGAAATAATCAAATATTTACATCTAATAAATAGTCAAAAGCTTGTTTCTTCATATTTAATGTTTTCCAGATCACAACACAAAAAGGAAATAAAGGAACGAAAAGAGAGAATAATGAAGGCCAGGAAGGAGAGAAGTGAGGAAAAGAGGGATGAGGAGTGAACAGAAGGAAGGATGGAAACCATTGACTGGTGAAAAGAAAAAATGTACAATTACGATTGGACGGAAAAAATTGGTTTCAAGAACCAAACAGAAGGATTGTGCGAGTTATAAAATAGAGAAGGAGGATAGAGGAAGAAAGGCAGGTGGGGAAAGGAAGAGAAAATGGACAAAAAACGTGGGGAAGGAAGAACGCAAGGAAAATGTAGGAAAGGTCTAAAATATATATATAGTTATTGGTGATAACATTTACCTGATAAATGTATTGTGATTGAACAATGCAATTTCTGAGGCATGAAGGAGGGAGAGAAAGAAGGAAAGAGGAAAGAAGTAGGGGAACAAGAGATACGAGGGAGGATAAGAAATAGATTATGCTGGATTTTATGAGTTTGAAGAGACTAGTTCTATGAATATTCTAAACCTGCCCGTTTGTAATGGGTTGTTCTCTTGTCCTGTGTTAATGCTCCAGAGCTTCTTCAGAGTTATTCCTCATCATTAGTGAGTCCTCCTCAGACAGTTCTACAATATACTGTTATTTTGTTATTGTTTGTGTGCTGGACGTTGTGTGCAGAGCTTTGTATAATCGGTCTATGGTTCAAAGTGAAGTTAGAAAACCTTGTGCTCATCCTACTTGGTTTCTACAATGACGCCATAGTGCATCTAAGATCAACTGGGTTCTAGTCAATCTATATTTAATGTTTTTCATGAGATAAAACTAAATGTATTACTATACACAAGTGTGGTGTGTATATATAAGTTTGAATGATTGACTGAACTTTTGTAATATGTTGCGTTTCTGCTATTTCAGACGTCTGTAAAGCCATCAACACAAATGTCACACCCAAGATCCCAACGTTTCAAAATAAAAGCTTGACATAAAGCATTGCAGTAACAAAGAAAATGTTGCTTAGTAGAAATTATGCTAAAGAGGAAGTGATTTAAAGAAAGTTGCTGCGATGAGAGAGATCAGCACCCGATACACCCAGGTCTACATAAGTCCATTATCTGGAAATAGTAGTCAAATCAAATTATCAAAATCATTTACTGCACCAGATATTATTGCCATTATCACCCGTACCACAACTGCCCTTCACTGTTTTCTCCTCCTCCACTCCGCTCATGTATAAACAGAATGATGAGCCCAGAGTCAGATGACAGTTCAGACACATTCACTGTATATATGGTCTGCAGAAATAAGAGGGGCGATGTTTGCACAGCGGCGCTGGAGCGAGGGTGGGACGCAGTGAGCAGTGACATGCTGCACATCTGCCAGTCTGCTTCCTCCTGACAGGCGGTGAGTGTGTGTGTGTGTGTGTGTACACATGAATCCTGCTGACAGCCAGCTGTTAAACTCAGTCATGTACGATGGAGCCTGACAGGACCTCCGCTTTAAAGTGACAGCTAACGCCATCAGGCCGCTAAAGCCTGTCACCTAATAGGTGCAGAAGGAGGGCGACAGGTACAGTTGGGAGGGAGTCGCTGCCTCTGACAACATCTTGAATACGAGTTTTTGTTCGAAAGGATTCATCGTTCAGTTCACGAGAGAGGACATCGTCAAGCCTGCTGGTCAATAATTACTTTAATGTGATGTGTGCGTTTATTTACATTTCATTTCATTGCTTTCTTGAGTGAGTGACACTAACGTAGCTTAGGGTTGTAAAGTGTCACCAAGAATTAATGTGTGTCATTTATTTAAGGCAGGTGACGTTAAATGTCTAGAAAGTGGCAAAACAATGTCAGTAAGTGGAACCACAAATGTAAAATGATATGAATTTAACCAGATTTTAAATGAGAAGTATTTTGACCTGCGGCTCCAAAAAATTTGCATTCCTTAATTTCCTTATTACTTCTTCCAAAGAGTTTGTTTTCTTCAGAATCTGTTTGTTTTTTTAGCTGGCAGCATTACATAAACAACTACTGGCAGATTATCACTTGGTAGAAGGAGGCTGTTTGGGTCAGGGAAAAACCCACAACATGTTGCTATGGATCGAGATCAGGCTGCAGATCCAAGAAATTCCTTTAACATTTAGCAATAGGGCATTTTTCAACATTTTCATTGATTTCTTAGAGAATAATTCATGATCTTGTTAAAAATGTATGTTAAGATGACCGACGTCTATAAAAGTGTAACAATTTGACTGAATTTAAAGTAACCGTTGAGCCTTACCAGAGGAAAGTGCTCTTCTGAATGCAATTCTAGTATAAATTCACGTCGTGAAATCTTGGCAGTTAAGATAATCAACTTAATAAAATACACCTCATGCCAAAACAGTTTCCTAAAGAGAAACACATTTTTGGTGAAGGGCACTTTTTCTATCACTGGAAGTGAATCCAAAACTACAGCAAGTGAGTAAAAAAAAGTGCTTGTCTTATCCCACTGTTTGTACAAGCTGGAGCACTCGCTCATCAACAAGAGAGACTTTGTGAACTGATAGCACAGAGCATGGGAACCTACGACAGGCTGCCATCGATCGCTTTAGCAAGCTGGAAAAACTCCGAGAAACTAACACGTTATAATTTAATTTTCAAACCCGGGGGATAGTCGAAACAAGTCCGAAATACTCTTTGCATCTGCTATAATCTTCCAGTTAAACATTCATTCATCCAATAGATTAAGACAATCATTGTAATAGTTTGGGGAAATTACCCCTTGTACTTGGCAGTATTCAGATGTATCAAAGTACATTTACCCACTTACTCTACGTACATTTTGTAATTAATTTATTTTCAAATACTTTTCACTCTTACCCCACTACATTTACAATAATACATATTTACTTTCTACTCTAGAATGAGGAGATAACATTAGACCCCGCCTAGTTTAAATTTTACTTCAGTACATTTCATTAAATTATTTATATTGCCCCTCCACCACTGGTGTATGGGATACAGGCTGGAAGAAATGGCCAGAAATTATATAATTATATATGATATCAGTGATTATCATTACGATATTATACATTGGGAAAAATAAATCCAATACATGATGTCATCAACATTTCATATCTCCTGCTAATTTTCCCGATTGAGTATATGTGGACACATTAAGGGATTAATGTACTGAAAAACTGGATTGAGATTTGATGAACCTGTTTAAACCTCAGCCATGCTGGAGACCTCGACAACATGTGGAAGCACTGGGTAGTCAGCATGAGCAGCTCCGTAACCGCAGCGGAACAGGAAGCCAAACATCGTCAAGTTTGGAGCTGTCACCATCAAACACAAACTGTGACGGATCTCTGCAAGCTGCAGCTCAAACCCCCAATAACTGAATATACAAATACAATTACACCAGATTGTTGCTCTCAATCAGGGGCAGACGCTATGAAGTTGAAAGTCGGAAACTTGCTACTTACCTTGCAACCCCCTAAAATGTGTTTATCAGTTTCCTCCACTCATACTGTTAATCATCATGGCAGCCCTGTTGTGTATCTGACGCCCTCGCCTCCACAGAAGTCACCTAAATAAAACTTAAGTGCAAGGCCGCCTGCATTCATTCAAACCTGCTGTCGGGCAAGCACCAGTGGAAATACAAAACCACCTATTGTAAGAAATAAATAAAATAGTATGACTCTGGCACCCTGCGACCAATAACGTGCTGTGCTGTGATTACAGGCCAAGGGTACTCAACTGGTTTGTGTGTGTGTGTGTAGTGTGGGTGAGTTTTCTTATCAGGTGCGAGCAGAAAGCAGGTTGTGTTTCTTTTCTGTCCAGCAGGAAAGCAGAACATTTGAATAACATGAAGAACGTACCGTAGGACATAGGGATGTCCAGATCGCCCTGCCAGGACATCTGCGATTCGTCTATGGAGTGCTGGGCTGTAAAAAAACAACAACAACAAGCCTCTTGTTTACAGCTCATTCTCACTCCAGGACCGCTTCTGATTTATTAAATCCCCAAAGGAAGGCAATAGAATGGAAATCAACGGCTGTGCCCGGCTGTATTCACACTGGCTGCTTATCAAGTGCAGAAGTGTGATTTGTCATTGGAAGTGTGGATTTAACCATAGATAATAAGTGTGTGCGTGGACATTGCAAGATGTCACTTCCAGCCATGATGTGTCACAATGTCCAACTTGCACTGAGCCGAAACAAAAGTCACATTCTTCGATTATTAGACCGCACACTCATTTGGCAGAAAGAGGATGACAGCATGACACAGTCGCTTTGACAGTAAACATGTTATCGTTCTTAAGTTGGTTTTCATGGCACTGTGAAGAACAGATAGTGAAGATGGGCATTTACCTTTTAAGTGGCCACGTCCAAGCGTCACAAACCCAGAGGAGATGAAGTTGTGCATGTCCTGGCCTCCGCTGCGAAGGTTCTCTTTCCCATAGTGGCCTGGTAAGACAAAAACAAAATGGCGGAGAATTTCAGCAAATATATTCAAAAGCTACAATTTCACGAGTCAAACATTCGTTATGCATTTGCAGATGACAAGACGGGCACAGCCATTACAATGGGTAACATCCAAACGTATCAGTGCGTATGTTGCAGCACAAAGTTGTTTTTGTTTCAAATGTTTTGATTCAGCTGCCTCTCTATTTCACATCACTAACATGCCACAGACCATAGACGCTAAGGGTAAACTTAGCATAAACTTATAGGGTTGCTACATTATCTGGGAGAGTCGATTATGGTTTTTCTGTGAAGTGTGAATGAGGATAATTTTTAAAAGAATTTTGACGTGGTAAAACAGAACGAGTATAAACTCTTCCGAAGTCAGTGGCCATTCTCACTTTTCCACTCAACCATAGCATCTTACATCTGCGAATCTAAATTTGCCCTGTGATCCATAAAAGATCTTCAATCTCAGGTGGGATCATCACCTCATCAATATATTGCTAAAGGACGCCAGAGACGCAATCCGCAGGCTTCAGCCCCTGTTTATCAAACATTCCTCTTTCTTCGCAGTAAAGGAAAAGTTTAAATTAATTAGATACTGAAATTGCGGTGCTCTAAGCCCACCAAGGGGAAAGATAATTGGCTTTGTTACACTTGATTTCAGAATCGATTTAACCACCTTTTAAGTCTTTGGGGAGGTACGTGTAAGAATGCAATGCAGTTCACCGCAGGTATACACACTTTTGGATTTCCTCTGCGTTAGAGGATCACGGTGTAATGCAATTTGTACCACATCACTGCTAACGCTTCTCCGAACCACTGCTATAATTGAGAGTACAGCGTGAACACGAGGAGCAAGACAAGGTCCCTGACAACGGTCCATTGTCCTGCCAATCACAGACCATTCTTCAAAGAAATTAAAGAACACAGTGTTGATGAACTGAGGGGAAAAAAAGATCCTGAAACTGTAGAGCTGCTTCATCAGATCACATCTCCTCCTTTCACCAGACATTAACCGGCAAACAGTTAAATGCCTCTGTCTCCAAGGAGCCACTTCAAAGTCAATAACATCACTCAGACCTTTGGGCCTCGAGAAGCGGCGATCGAAGAGCATTTCAAATCATCATAATGAGAAGAAACACGTGGGACCACTGGGCCTGGTCTGCATCACAACAAGGTTTGGCACTAAAGCCTCAGCCCCTTGGCTTCTTTCAAATGATCAAACCCTGAGGAGGACTATGACCCGATTACTGATGCACCCTGACCACTGTAGATCATTTGGGACCATCGAAGAAATAGAGAAATACCCTAAAGACAAGATGTGATTGTTTTAACATTACAGTGTTGTATCCATGTGGATGATGCAGTATAGCATCAGTGTAAATGAAATGCTGATGATTCATAACCTCTGCACTGCTCCAAGGAAGACGCTTTGGAGCTGAAATCAGAAGATGCTGACTGTGATATAAATTGCTCCCATGGGCCAGTGCAGACCTCAAGCCCCTTAACTAGAGAAACGTTCATCAAAATTGCCTTATCTACACTTTCAAAGAAAAAGAATCGAACCCTCCTTTAAACGAATAACCACTTTTCATCTAACGTTCAGGAAGGAAGGGGAAACGGTTGTGTTTCAGAGATAGACACTCAAACCTCCTGATTGAGAGTGAAATAGTTTACAGTCATCACATTAGTGACTCAATCCACTACTCAAGTCAGGTAGGGAAGGAGTTAATATCATCCTTCAGGAAAACTTTACCTCAACCGCATCACATGGCTTTAGTACTGCCATACCAACCTGTAGCCAATCAGGTTACAGCCTCAGCGTACCCTCAGGCTCGGCTTTCAACGCTATATTGATCAAAAGGACAAAACACCTTAATGACGCTATACTACTGAATATTATCATTTTCATTACAACCAGTCTGAAGGAGCTTAAATATGATGGTCACGGAACTGTTCCTGCCCCCCCTTCTTTTCCATTTTCTCTCTGCTGACCACAACCAGTCGAAAGAGATGGCCGCCCATACTGAGTCTGGTTCTGCTAAAGGTTTCGTGCTATATATATGTTAAGATTTGGCACTTAAAATGGAATTTAATTGAATGTGTCCCTTACCTCTTGATTTTTTCCTTTTTATTTTTATTGCACTTCGTAACATTATTTAGAGAAGTGCTATAAAAGTTGTCATTTAATCTCCAGAGAGGATATTTGTTTAAAACTGTAAAAAAAACTCTATTCATTTATGTATATGTACATTTGATCTGATGCCGTTTTCTATTTAAGATGCTTATTAATTCCAATGAATGGAAGTCCTATATAAATAGTTAAACAGTACGGTGTCACTCTCTGTACCATAAATATGAACAAAAAGAGATTCGGGGGGGGGGGGGGGGGAAGCTGGCTTGGTCCAACAGAACACAAAATTGACCTGCCAGCTCCTCTAAGGGTTTGTTTATTGTTTCCCAGAACTAGTTCTGAAGTGCTGTCATATATGGTGGGAAATCAAAAGTGTTTATAGTTGTACTGAACGTGCCAGTGGAAGGTGGAGTAAAAACCTGGTTGGGACAGACAAGGGGTGGGGAGGTGGGCCGGTCGCAGGGAGAGCATTTATAATGTTGCACTTGTGTGTTCGCATTGAGAGTGTCACAAAGCTTAATTTGTTGAGAGCTGGGGAGAGAGGAAAAATACCTGTCGCCTGTCTCACTTTCACAGTGTGGAGTAATCATGGCATGAAGTGCTGGAAAATGACACAAATGGTCGAGTCCAGACATCCACTGTTCGGCGTCAGAAAGGTCATCCATCCATCATGTTGTTTAGAAGTACACAGGGGTCATTTACCACTACATGATTTGGCTTGATTTGCCTTGTCTTTGAGGGTAAATGAATCAGACCAACAGAGCCCAGAATATTGGACAAATATTACTTTTTCTATAGCTGAACTGTTTAATGCATGAAACCCATATGTACAGATGGAAACTTGTGGTTTTTCAGGGGTTATGTGTGGGATTATTTCTTGGACGGGAGCAGCAATTTTCTCATCTGGTTGTCTGGCAACTACACATGATTGGCAAGGAGCCGCAAGGTGACTGGTGCAAACATCCAGGAAACAATCCCACACATCTGCGCAGAGAAAACACATGAGATGTAACACATTGTTAACATTGGACAGAGCCACGCTTGTTGTTTCCTCTTGTTTCTAGTCTTTATGTTCCAATAAGCTAACAGGCTACTTGGCTGTAGCACCATATCTACAATAGAGATATAAAAAGGGTCTTAACTCTGGCAAAGGAAGGAAATAAGGATCTAACCATCCATCACCTGAGGAATGATCTGGTACATCCATGATCTGCCATTTGAAAACCCAAAACCATAAGCTTGGTGGCTGTGATGGCAGCAGATATATGGTTTCTCAAATATATACACGTCTATCTGTTCAAAATGTCTCTAATTGCTGCTTTTCAGATAGACCGAAATATCCAAACTCATATCCATGACATGACGTCATCCTCTAAAAACATCATCCCAGAGTCGATCTCATATCCAGTTGCTGTCAGTGTCCTGAAGAGATAATTGCTCTCTCTGTCTGCAAAGTGTGGAGGACATTAGTCACCTACTTCCACAGCAGCAGAGAAACTTTAGAGCACAAAATGCGAGAACAGAACAGAACAGATCAGAGCTCTGGGATATTGAAGAGATAATGCTCACTCTATAGGACAGCTCTGGAGGAGACATCCATATTTTTTTCCATCTTTGCATTTTTTATATAGAGAAATGATCAACAGGTGAGACAAAGAATTGTTCATATTCTGTGATGTTCAGTGTCCAATACATCTATCCAAATCTATCTTTCTCCAATTCATCCATTAACCTTATATATTGCTGTGTGCTGGTTACAGACCAGAAAAGTGCTGTAGCTGTCAGATGAAGTCTTAAGGTCCTTTTCATTATGCTGAAGTGGATCTGTATCCTTGACGTCAATGGTGAATGTACAGAGATCAAGGGAAGGGGGCGGCGGGAGGAGAATTTGCAGGGAAAATGACAATGACTGTTGTTATAGGGGAACTGCATTACGGATGTAAACATGCAGTGTCAAGAAATTCTTCTTTTCAATAAAACATCTTTATTTATTGAAGATCACAAAGACATGGTGATTACTGAAAGACTGAAACCTTCAATCTCTAAAGTTTTATTTTAGGTAATTATTATTCATTTTCAAGCTTTGATAAAATTCTATTTTATTTCAGTTAAAGTGTAATTTGTACTGTAGTATAGTAAAAGAGTATTTTTAAATAGTTTTTAATCATTTAGCATTCAGTAAACTTTTTCCTTTGTTTCAACCTCAAACTAACTTTAACCTGAACTGTATAATTATTTTAACCTTAGAAACAAAGTTTGAAGAAGCAAAGACGTTACAAAATGTTCAAGCTCACAACTAATGAATAAAAAACTTACAGATGAATACTACACAGATAATACTGAAAATAACACTCAAATCGTTATTAATAGAAGCTCAACAACAGCTTAAGACATGTTGTTCAACTTTATCCATTCTACAAATTTTTGGAAATCTTCATACGTTTTAATTTGAGTCTAATATGGCTTATATGACACACGCTGGACAATTACGACATATTTTCATCGGGTGTTTCACATTACGAGCAAAATGCTGCTGCGTGGATTTGAGATTCACACACAAGGATTAAAACCTATACCACCTTGAGTCTCACAAAAATGTACCGTGGCGTACAAGAAGCACCACATCGACTCGAAAAAGTTGAGCGCACAGCAATTCACAGCAATTCATCAAAACTGTTCTAAATCATTTGTCAGGAGAAAATCTTCGTCTATGCATTAAACCATTTTTATGCGCTAAGTGAACTGAGCTTCATAAAAGGTTTTTATCTGAGTGGTTTTGAGAGACGGATTTTAAAACATGAGGCACTTTATTTGGTTTTGGTTTTTGGTTTTGTCTTTTTGTCTTCGTGATCCTGCAGCTTCTTCACGAGATAAGATGTTGGACCATTGGGCCATTAAGGTGCCATTTTCTTTCTTGTGTTTTCTGTGGATGAAGTGCAAGTCCCTTCAGGTTTCGGGCCAGATTAATACACCAGTGAAAATCAGGTTGGGCTAGTACGTCAAGCTCATATTTCTGCAGCGAGTAATTACAATTTTTTCAGTAAACTGTTCACATTCCATAGACGCAAAATAAAGTAATCGTATTCTAGGCCCGTCTTTAATAACACGTAATAATGCAAGTGCTGCGGATCATAAACTGAGTTCAAGGTTTTTATGGTGCATGCAGAATCATCAAACAAATTTGAGGGAAATTTAATTACAGCAGGCTTATAGCTCCAGGGGGCCTGGAACAACAAGTTGGGTAGTTGATAATTCAGTCTTAGTGGCACTAATGTCTCACACAGTTCGTGCAGCCATTTTTTTTTTTTTTTTCATCTTCTCTGAATTCTGCCTCGGCTTATTGAAAACCAACCTTTGATTATCATATATTATCTGCGTTCCTGTATTTGTTTTGAAACATCTTGAACCCTATAAATACTGCATATGTCTGTATGTATGTAAAAGCTGTTCAACTTTACAGCTTTAAACTTGGGCTGTGTATTCTTAGTGTTCCTGGGACGTACGTTGTCAAATTTTGTGCAATTCGAACACACGGTATGTTTAACATTTACAAAAAGGTTTCATGAAAAAGAGTGATTATCAAATTTTGATTGCAGATAAACCAGGTGTCTGGACACAGTAGCCAGCGTACAAACAATACAAACTGACAGCGTATATAAGAACTGTTTGAGGAGGACTCACTAATGCAAGGAATAGTTCTGAAGAAGCACGGGAGTATTATCTCTGATCTAAACCACCACAAAGGTTTAGAGCACTGCACTAGTTGTATTAAAAAGAAAGGAAAAGGACAGTTGTTACCTTCAAGATACATTTGGTGATTCGGTTATATCATCTAACTGCGTCCTCAAGTATTACAGCAAACGTGAGGCGACCAGAACATAATCGAAGACCATCTGGATTAGTGACCATGTAGTAATGGACTTTTCTCAGGCTTTCAGAACACAGGCAAAAGTAGTTTGTCCTAAACCAACACCGGTTAATTCAAATCATTCTGCTGTAGAGACGTGAGAAAAACAGCTCACATCCTGCCGTTGGGTCTATATCAGCTGTCCTCTGACACTTTCCCAACATGATGGGTGCTGGTGCTTCTGAAGAGGAGGGTGGAGGCAGGGTAACCCTGTTGAATCTGGGACACCATACTAGGGCACTTAGCAAACGAGCTGATCTCTGGAGCAGGAATCTGGAGGCCGACGGGATAAAAGTAGGAGGAACAGCGTTTGCACGACAAAATTATCTCCGGACAAAAAAGCTTGCGTCTCTCGCAGAACATGATCATTTGAATCTCAATGTTGAGCCAGTGCTGAGCAGGCTTGTGATAAAACAGCGTCTGGAAGAGCATAACTTTTGTATTTAATTTGCTTTATATATTCTCACACGTATCTTCCTTGGTAGGCTTAGGACTCACCGCCCATCTATCTACTTCCGGGGATGTCAATCACAGGATGATGACGAGAGAGCAGAGACAGTCTCTCCTTACGAGACACTGAAAGCTTTACACCCCAGTTTAGTTAGATTTTTATAAATGGTCACAGAGTGAATTCTACACACAGGGTGAATCATATGGCCTTCAAACATACAGAGTCTGAGCTATTGATCTATAAAAAAAACAATGTCACTAACCGTGGTTGGATGGCTTGGCGTGAACAGGTGTGTAATGATTCTTCAAGGTTCTGACCGGTGTTTCATCTTTAGGTGACCCGTCAAAAGCTGCAATGTTCTCCTCTTCATACTGAGATATTGGCACTGGTCCTTGTTGCCTCAGAATGTCGGCCAGGGCTCTAAAAAACGTAAAGAAATACACAAATGAAAAGATCTACAGATGTATTTCCCTTTTTCAATTACCAACATTTTCATTTATTCTATTCAACAAGTCAGACACTTTCAATAGCACGGTAGAGACCCGTTCTGTTATTTTTGCCAGAGCAGAGCTCAAGGGCCATTTGCAAAAAGTTAAAGTTGCGTCTCTTCTTTGAAGCCACAACAAAAGAGTGATATTTCATCAACACCATTCCAAAATGTCTGGAGCCACAGGATCAGTCTGTGAGGTGGAGTGCTGGATGGCTTTGCATTTTCTTAAAGGACACGAAAAGCCAATTTAACGATGTCAATGTCAACCCAAAGCCTCCGCATAGTCTACTTTTCTATAACTCAGTGACTTTGGGAGATTTATTGCATATTAATAGCATTTCCCTTCCAGGAGGAGCACACTTTAGCCGCCTCTTTTTCACAGACAGAGGCGACCTGATTTTGAATTGTCCTAGTTGGCTGCTATGTCGTGAGCAGCAGGGGGTAAAGTTTGCAAGAACAGGCCCAGCATTTGTAAGCTGTTTTAGTACAAAAGGAAAAAACAAGCAACATATTATTAACTGCTTCAAAAAGCTCTGCATATAAATCAATAAAACATACAGCTACTAAACAATGTTAAATGGAGCTATGGAATAAAAAAAGCCCAAACCTAACCTAGTCTGTAAAGCCTGATTGAGAAGATGCATGTCAATTGAAAGCAACATTTGGCCATTAATCAATCCTTGGGGAACGCCATCATCGATAACAAGCTTCTGTTCTGTTAATACAAGATAAATAAACATTAATGGTTTAAAGCAGCATCTTAAGAAGATAAAATAAACTATAAACAAGTCCCATACAACAATTAATCCAAATATAAATTTAGTTAGTGTATAAAGTCAAGCCCAGTAGATGTTATTCAGCTTTGCCAAAGAGCTTTATGTTGTCCAAAAACTATTTTCACATCATTGAGCAACACTTATGCAAAAGGGGATATTTTAATGTATTACACAGAATAAAGAACAAAGTCTACTTTAATTTAATACAATGTTCTCTGCCCTGCTCATGAGAATGTTTTATTTACAAATGTGTCTGAATATCAAGTTAAGCATGATTTGCTAAAAACCACAGTGTCAGTGTATTTTCATGTATCCATTGGTATTACCGAATTTAGAATGTAACCAGCATTATCCTTTAAAAGGTGTAAATCTTTCCAGACTGTGCAATAAAAAGTTGTGATGAACTGTAAACAAGCAGAGCAAAACTATGACTACGAGCTCGTTAGCGCCCACTAGTGTGGGAGCTACGATGACCTTGAACATATCTTTGGTATTTCCAGTGAGCTGTTATTTTATATTGCACAGCAGATTTAGACACACCAGTATATTATTGCAAAGTTTAAATTACTAAACCTTATCAACTTACTATTGAATATTTCTGCATCTTTGACTTTTAACTTTCAGTAATACTGCTGCTTTTTCTTTTACCCATTCTCAGTCCACCTAGCTTTTACCTCAATTTCTATGTCTCACAGTCAGAGACCAAAACATCCTTCTCACCTAGCTGGCATAAATTGCACCTCAGTTTGCTCTGCAGAAGGTGATCAATACGGCCTGTTCAAATCATTGGCTTTAGCACTCACTCGGCATTACTTGTGTTTCGGTGAAGGTCACAGACCAACAGCAAAGGTCTGCCAACAGCTCAGTAGTCTGCTCGTAGTGCTCCATCAGTCTAAATCACTTTGGAGAAGCACAGGAAATTAACAAAGGAGCCTCCCACTTATAAGGAGCACACCCTTGCCAAATATAAAGCTAATCCTATGTTCCACTACTTCTCTTTGGTCACAGCTGTCAGCGTGGAGGTCCGCTGCCAGCCTCTGAGGTCTATTCCAGCAGACCTCATTATGACTGCTCAATGCGCCAAAAGGGGGTGAGAATAAACAAATCATAAAAAGAAGAAATGACACCATTGAGCACCCAGGAAGCCATGCCTCCTCATTTAATGCTCCTCTCTCCAAACTCACATGGCCACAGCTCACACTGAAGTAAACGGCATTAAGCAGATCCACTTGAAAGTGCGCCCCTTGGCTAGGATAGAGGACCCAGTAAGAAGACATAAACTTCCTCATCTCTTCATTTTTCAGAGAATAGATGGAAAATAAAAATGCACCATGAGGAGATTTTGTGTTAGTTTCAAATAAAAAAATACTGTATTATGGAGACTCTTAAGTCCACGTGGATTTAAAAGCAGAGTATGTCAACTTTTGAGAGTGATAAGCGGAGTTTGACTTTAATATATAGCTGATCTGAGAGATCCTGTTTGTCACAGTCAGGGCCTAAAATTGGAATTTACGTTCATCCATCATGAACTTGCTCCTGTGTTCCTCTGTGCAAGAAAGATGAGTAATCTCCCTTCACATTTTCAAAGCAGCAGAAACTGACATTTCCGGCGCAAAACAATGCTCAATTGTTTTCATTGAATCAACCATCAGGGCTCTGGCTGAGGAACAAGACGTCCTCCTCTGCGCTGTCCAAAATGAACTTTGGATAATAGCAGGTGACTCAAGTGACGCTGGGATAAGAGCAATGACTAAGTGTCTATGATTTTTTTCTTTATCAGTGGGTGGAAAAAATAGAATTTCATTCCGACCCAACACCGAACTCAACACCCGTTCACCCCTTTCTACAATTTCCATCTACACTGAAGCATGTATTGTGAATATCCCAGCATGCATTGCACAAAATGCAGCTAGGACATGCGCATGTATTTCTCAATTTAATCTTAATTGTGCAAGTTGGTAGACAAACACATTCGTAGTTTTTCTTGTGGAAGGACATTTATGATAAGATAAGATTGAAACCAATGCATGGATTCTCACTTGTTCTGTTTGAGACTGTGACTGTCTGCTGGCTTGTGTTGGAACTGGTTTTCTTTATTAGTGTACAATCTTCTTCACTAAAACAAGCTGACTGTAGCTGTGTCAGGAACCACAGAGTTAGATGATATTCTCCTGGCTCAGCCTAGAATTCAATTCCTTTCACTTAATTTGTCGCGTACCTTTTTAACAGCAAAGATCATTGCTGCTTTCACTTCGTAGCTGACCGGTTCCATATATGCAGTTTTTATGATTAATTAACAAGTTGATAATTTTGTTAATTAAGATGTAAAATATTCAAGACACTTGTATATTCCTGAAGCCTAAACTGAAAGACAAGTAAACGCACGAAATTTGAATATGGAAAGAGGAATCAAGTGGAAGTTTAGATCCATTTCAAGGAGAGGTAGAGGATTCATCCACCTTTAAAGACCCTGATAATGTTTTTTCTCAAACAGCCTCTTTCTCTGGGTAAAGGATTAGGAAAAGGACACCAAATAGTTTTGCAAACAGTTCAGAATTAATCCACATGAGAGACGTATTCATCCATCCAGCAAATTTGTGTTTTTCTTTGTGCTTATCTAACAGTTTTGAAATGGAAGAAGCTCACTTGAACAAAGACGGATCACACCAATCACAAGTAAGCAACCTTCTTACTAAAATCTTGTTACAGTTGTCGTTCATCACTGAAGAACTCATAACCTTTGAATTGGGATTATTGGTTTATTGGATTAAAGCTGCTTGTTTCTGGACGCAGGAACAGGAAACAGAAGTTCCTTGTATGAAATAGTATAAAACTAGAAAATCATGTGGTGTCCTGATGACAGTGGGATATATAATATCCCCTCTAGCAGTTTGCAGCTGGTGACTGAATCAGCCACAGGATGTTTTTTTTATGCGGCTTTAATGCTCATTGAACAATTCAGCGCCTCAAGGTAAAAAGAAATATGGTCATTGAAGAGGAGACGGCTCCCTTCAGGATGAAGATGATTATGGTTTTCAGTGGCATTTGTTCCATCCCACCCGAGGTTGAACGTATATAATAAAATACCACCCCTCCCCATCCAAGCATCTACACTGAATGGGACATGTACCATGAAAATGTATACAAGCTTGACATTTTTGACAGCGAAGCTCTGGGGAGGCGTGTGTTGAAGGTCACGAGCCGAAGGGAACATGGGATATTGAAGCTGTAAGTCTTGTAGGCTTCTGTAAATCAGATGAGTTGCCAGGAACGTAGCTAAAAGTACACACCCTTAGATTTTCACTTTAACGCTACTGGAAGGGCAAAAAAAAATAATATTATAGTGAGTCCTTTCCCTCCATTTCAATGCAGTGTCACTACAGGCTAAGACTATATACAGTTTGTTATACTATGGTAATGACGCACTGGAATGAACACACTTGAAACTGAATCAGGGGCATACGTGTGGATCCTGCCTTCAACTAAAAACCCTTGGGTAAAGCTTTACAGTGTAAATTCATACAAATGGGATTGCATCACTTCTAATATCTTCAGAGGTGTGAAATACCAGTAAAGTTTACAGTTTACACACAGCTGGACAGGCAAACATCTGCCTAAGTGCTCAAACCTACTGGTTCCCACTAGGACCTCACACAAGATGAAATAAACATGTTTTTTCTACTTTTTTCATTCATCATCCCACAGCATTAAAAAATCTTACCTGTGCACATTCATTTCCTGAGGCGGCTTGGTGGCTTTATCGTAGGCAACTTTTGCAGAAATCCCAATGGCAATGATGAGCGCTATGACCCCGCAGGTGATGTACATCGTGGCGTTGGTCTGGTCCAGCTCCGGGTCGTACGTGTCACCTGTGGGCGCCGGAGACGGGGGCTGGGTTTTGATCCAGTCCGGGGTGTTGTAGTTGGTGCAGCTCCTCTGCTCCAGCCGCTTCCCCCGGTCCGCGCAGCAGAAGCGCAGGAAGCAGCTGCCGCAGCAGAAGCGGTGGTCGGTGTTGTTGCAGGCGAACTCTTTGTCGTACTGCCCGCTCACGTCGTAGTAGCCCAGGCAGGTGTCGTGCTGGACGACCGAGGGAGCCTGGAGCTGCGTGATCTTCCCCGGGACGGCCGCGGCCGCCGGGACCGCTGTGGAGCTGCCGTTGACCTCCTTCACCTTTGGGGGCCTCCTCGGCGGGGTTCTGGTCTTCTTGTTGGCGGTGGCGGAGCACAGGACATTCAGTGGGTCTAAGTAAATCAAAAGAAGCAGAAGGTGCTTTATCCCCATCATTTGAGGACGCTCTGGTGTTGTTCTTTTGCCTCCACTCTTCTGTCTTTTCTCTCTTAGCGTCACTCTTCCACCTCTTACCGAGTGGAGCTTCTTGCAGGTTTCTTCATCGCAGGGGCTCCTTTACGCGTCGCGCTCTCACTGACGAACTTTGACTGGCAGCTTTCTCGCATCTTGTGTATCTTCAGACTTTGTCGTCATCCACCGCTGAGCTCGTTTTCTTACAGAAATTGGCTTTGAAAAGGTGTCTTCTTTGCTTTTGGGCTGCAGAGACGTGGCAACGACCCGATGTCCTCCAGGGAAATTGGTCTTTTCTTTACCATGAGCGGTTGTTCGTGTGTATGACCGAGTCTCTTAGTTACGCTGCGTAGAAGAGAGGTGTGAATACACGGTGCATTAGTCGGCAAACTGAACTTAAGGGTAGGTCATCTATCAAGGACAAACTTTATAAATTAGCAGACGTAACGGAAAGAATCTGGATCGATTATTGGCGATAGTTGGACCGGAGAACACTTTCAGCACCAAGGACAGCGCCCAAGTTTCCATTTGGTTTGAGCTCCTCGGCTACAAAACTACACAAGTTCGATCTCACTCTGTGATATTTCAACTTAAAAATAACACATATTAAACATTTAAGTAAAAAACAAACACAATCAGCTTACATGAATTGCACATCGGTGATGAAAATACGCATATGTGGAGCATAAACTTTACGCTTAGAAACGGAGCCTTAACTTCTGTTGTTTTTTCAAACGACAGATTGAAAAAAACAAAGTGTTAGGTGGAAAAAAAAAAGTGGATGACGATGACGACTTACCGGGTTAGTGGTGGCCGGTAAAACAGGGATGTCTCAGCCACTGCCACTGAATCAAAGAGCCTCAGCAACACAGAAGCCAAGACCTCCCTCTCCCTCTCCTCCTTTCCTCCCTCGCTCGCTCTCTCCTCTCCGGCCCGCCTCTCTCTCTCTCTCTCTCTCTCTCTCTCTCTCTCTCTCTCTCTTTCTCTCTTTCTCTCTCTCTCACTCTCTCTCTCTCTCGTCACCGATTCAGGCAACTCAGTTAATTATCAATCCCGATCTCCCCCATCCTCCTTCTCCCTCTTCGGTCATATGCCTCCGGGCTCCACTCGATAACTGGCGGAGGTGGAAAAGCACAGGAAGACAACAGTGTATTATGGAAGTTGTCTGTGCGAGAGGCGATGAGGCGCTGCCGCCGGTGTCCATTCACGCTCCAGCGCGCACTCAAGCTGCATCCACTCACAAGTAACCAATCACGCCCCGCGATGCGCGCCTTGTGTATTCGCCTGGTTTACCTTGGAATTACAAATCAAACGCTGTCCCGGTGCGCAGGGAGGAGAGGAAAGGATTTGGTTGTTTATAAATGTCTGGCATGCAAAAGGGGAAATGTTAATCTGTCTTTCAAAGTATGAACATGCTGGATGCATGGAAACTGTTTAATTCTACACTCTAACCTTTGAAAGATTTTTAAAGTTAAATTCTACTTCTGATTTCTGAACCTGATATTTGCGTTAATTCAGATGTCCCCAATTTATGTTAAGAATCCACGTTACTGTCTTATTTTGTCTACTTTATTTTTAACTGCTATTTGTACAAGACAAGGACAGGATTTAAATGCTGTTTCTCTCTGATCCCCGATGGAAAAATATGAGTAGACAGAACATATAAGTACACAAAGTAAAACGTACAGCAGTCATAAGGCACATGCTGGATGAGAGCAGTGCAAACAAGAATAGTGCAAAAATACTTCACGGGGAGTAATGTATATCCACAGGATGTAGTAAATAACAGGTAAAGTTCGCAGCAGATGTAGTACGATAGAAGCATTTACAGCAACAAAAAAAAGTGAAAGGGCGTTCAGATCAAAGTCAGGCTCTTTACAATACCTTTTACATTCAAATTATTCAGAAAAAGTATAATTTATTTACAAAACCATATTCAACTTCCAAAGTGGAGTTACCCACATGTCAACTGTGTTTCAAACATGGTACAGTGACGCACGTGTAAAGCAGCTGCTCAAAGACACTGGGAGAGGAACAGTTAACTGACGGAGGCAGGACCAGATTCTAGAGGCTGAAGTCGACAGCGCAGGAGTCCATCGGACCAAGCAATACTGCCTCACCAAGCAAGAATTTTTCTGAAAAACAATCTCAGTGTGATGATATTCTCCAAATCCTGAGTCTGAAGGATTCTAACTATTTATATTTTATTTACACTTATACAGGACGTTTTAACACGTTCTAAATCAAAATGCCACTTTTCGAGCCTGCATGTTGTTATTATAGATCATTAACTTTAGTCAAGCACTGCTCCATCTCTGCAAAGGCATCACAAGGACAAATATCTTGAGTGTCAAGTATTAATGACAAATAATGTATTCCTCACTTCAATGGTGGCTTAATCGTATTCATAACTGTGTTTTAATTTGGTCAAATCTGGCTGCACCAGATGGTGGAAATCACAACGTTGAAACACCCAGGTAACTTAACAGTGAGAGGAAGTTGTGTCAAATTGACTTTCAAATACTTTGTTGTCCTCATTCACTCAGTCATCATCCGGTGTGTCAAAGCTCATCCATCTGGTGCACTGACGGAACCTTCTGCCAAGATGTGGCTGTTTCAGGCAGCTTGAGAGCGATTTGATCAAGGTGAGCACTGTTCAAGAGATATGTGTCGTTATCGTAGAGATGTTTGACGCAGCCTCTAATAAGTCAGTGTTATCAAACTTATTGGGATCTTCTGCAACATTTAACCCATAGTTATTACAATCAAGAGAGAAAGACGAATCAACAGAGGAATAAACTTTGGTGCCCAGACCCTGACAGAAAATAGATGTAAAAAAAAGTTGTCCTATGAATCTGATATTTTGGATTTGAAGGCGACGTCCCGCCAGAACAGAGACGCTGGTGGTGATGATGAGGAATGAAGTACGAAGAAGGGTTGCTCATGGAGGCTTCTGATTGGAGGGTTAAGGGGAGATGATGATGAGTTGAGGTGGTGCAGGGGCGAAGGGTTGTCCCTCAACGATCTAAAACAGACCTGACAGGAGGGAGAGAGAGGACATTTAAAATGTTGACAGCCTACGGGAGATTGGCTCAAGGCGAGTGTATCAGGTTGTGATTGTGAATAAAGAGAGAATGAGCTGGTGGAGCTTATAAGAGATTGTGGAAACTGTGAATGTGACTTAAGAGGCTAGAGAATAGTGTTCCCTAACTTCTAACTATCTTCTCTGATTCATGAGTGTGTGTCTCCATCTCTCCTCTTCCTCTGTGGCGAAGGCCACTGACAGAGCAATACTTCTTTATGACTGTAGTTATTGCTGACTATTGGAATGCGAAGAGAATTTCAAGAAAGAGCTTCAGGAACATCTTACCAACCATGTACCTTTAACAGCTATAAACTCACCAATCTTTATAAAAGTAGCCTTGATTACAAATCCTGACTTGCTTGTCACAAAACACTCTTGTTTTATGACTCACTAAACTTCTGTCTACTGGTCAGTTTGGAAATTTAATGAAATATACATGCTGTATATAACATTAAGTTTCCCCTTGAGTCATTTTACAGCCAACTCTTACCATCTTATCCCAGTTCTTCATCAAACGACAACAAGTTTATATAAATTCAGACACATTCGAACCCCAGACTGAATGTGTCCATGGCTGCAGTATATATAGTCTTTTTGGAAACATTTCCCTTAAGAACTCTCCCCGACAGTTTCCAGATGGCTGGACACCCTGGAACTTCAAATAAAGTTGTCCTGTACAGTGTGAGCTCTTACTGGCTTGTCCACAAACAGGTTGCCTGTCAGGGGCTTTCCTGTTGCTGTAACAAACAAGATAGACATAGATACTATGACAGCCTCGGACTCACTCACTGCTCCCTCTGCTGTCTTTTGCTTTCTTCCTTTCAGCAGGTGGAGACACCTGGACAGTTTGAATATTTATTATTTTCGTCAGCTCCTCAATCTCTTTCTTTCTTTCACCATCACCTGGACACAGTATTGCAGTTAATTATCAATACTGTTATTAACAGGCATTGCTATTGGATATTGATGCGAGTGATGCAACTTCTCATCGAATTTTAAAAAGTTTCCTGCAATACTAGCACAACCTGGTTTTGCCCGGCACCCGGGGCTCAGTGCCCAATCAAAGATTCATAAAATACTCTCCCAGCAAACTTTGGTATCCATTAAGTAGCTTACATCTACATGAGGCATTGGTCAAATTGCTATTCTTTTTTACTCTTAGTTATAGAAAACTAATTTTAATCAAATGGAAACAGGCTACACCACCCTCCTTTCTTATATACTTTATTTGTTTATCTGTTTTATGAATCTGAGCAGATGCTTGATGAAGAGTTTTGTTTGTGTTTGTTTAGCTTCGTGCTTGGAACTTACTGAGTAGCTTCAGCTCGAAAATTATGTTTAATTTTAGGCTTATGATGTATTTGCTTCCTTGAAAATTTGATAAGAGGTTGTTGTGGAGTTTGCATTATTTTAAATGGTCAAGTTAAAAATGATGGAAACCAGCAGCTGTGGCTCAGGGGTTAGAGCGGTCGTCCTCTAACCATATTGTCAGTAGTTTGATCCGAGTCTTCCCTAGTCTGCATGCTAAAGTGTCCTGGGGCAAAATACTGAGCCACACATTGCCCCTTCTCATAGATGTTTTTAACATAACCATCATCCTACAGTTTCTACCCATTGTAAACCTGAGACAGGCTCTAGCATCTTCAGGTGGAATTCTGGTTGAATTCATGTAATCAGAACTTAGTTGTTCAAAGAACCTTATTTCACACTGCTCATCTGAGACAGAAGAGGGGGAAGAAGAAGTGGACTTTAATTGTTCACCCACACTTTAAACCAGTCATGTGATCTACCCCTGCAGGCCTTTTAAAAGAATTTAAAAAAACTCGACAGCACCCCTGACAGGGCTGTACAGTTAATATGACAAGGAGACAAGAAAAAATGCACCGAGCTTTGATGAATGTCTCTGCACACTGGATGCTCTGGAAGACAGCATTTGCAGATTGGCCCTCCGTTCTTCTGTCAGTCAGAATGCCACATCAGATGGCATGTTGCGCACAAAGGGAAGAGGGATTGTCCATTAGTGTTAAACAGCTCGAAGTTCGCAAGCCTCAGCAAAAAGCGCTGACAGGTAACGGCAGGGTCGACACTGGCTGAAGAATAATGACACCATAATTCCACAGAAGAAAGAAATAGTGGATGACACCGAAGAGATCTGGAGCTCGGAGTTTGCTTACCACAGCAGCAGCACAAAACAGTCTCACTGGGAAAGGGATCCAGCCCCTCACGCCGAAGGGGGACGGCTGTTGAAAGCAGTCACCATGTATCTGTCACGTTGATCAGTATCACAGATATTTGTCCCACTTTCGGGGCGAGGATTGTGATCACGTGACATGTTGAGTGGGAGTTGAGTCATACATTTGACTTCACACTCAAGACCAGACTCCTGACTTGAAAATAATTGATAGCTTAAACTCAACCCCTAGATTAAAAAGTATGTTATTCAGTCCCATCAAACGACACACAATCCTCAGATCAAGAGTGTTTCAGGGACTTCAGGGGCAACAGGTGAGAAGGAACCTGTGTGGCATTACATCGAACCAAACACACACACCCCAGACCACATTATTTTACTCTTAAAAATTGTAAATATACAATCAAAACTATAAACAACTTTCATACTGTGCAGACACATACATAAAAGTTAAGAAGTAAAGTTTAAGTTAAAACCTTCACTTCCATCCCAGACACATTTTACAGACACATTTAGACATTCTTATCTTTTGGCAGAAAGTTAGTTGCATGGGGCCAAAGTGGTAGGGCTAATGGGTGTATTGGGAAAGGGGCTAAATTATCATTGCTGTGGACTAGCGTAATTGGTAGCTCTTGGCGGCTGCTCTCTGCTACGGGCCCCAGGCGATTGCTTGCTATGCCTCTTCTATAGCAACTCACGTATCCCTGATCAACAATGGTTTCTGAGTTTCAGTAGAAAATCATGAAGTTAATGAGTCACAAATGGACAAAAAACATATCAATGATTATTCATTTACATCCAAGAGTGACAAGGTTGTCAACACAAAACACACTGCAGTCTGCAAACTGTGTGGTTCCAAAATTACAGATGGAGAAAATGCAGCATCCAACCTCGTTGAATATTCAAAGCTGTGGAAAGAGCAAGAAGTCAACGCTATGTAAACAGTTTGCGAGCTAATACTCAGCTAACATTAGCTTAGCATCTAAATTACCTAGTTAGATAGCTTTCTTAAATCAATAAAGCTTAGACCTCCTGCAACACAATGACTTGGTCCCATCTCTTCTCTGCAGGATCTAGCTGGTCTATATTTTGTGTTTCAATCAGGGATTTTACTTGGGTAATGATTTGGCTTAGCTCAGTGCACCAGACCAAAATGTCTGCCCCAGTTCTGCTGCAGAGGGGAATTTGCTCTCCTCTGACAGCGGCCCTGTTCAAGGGTCCGTTCTGTCGCCTTTGTTAATGAGCCAGGAGGCTTCAATGTTTCAAGAGCTCAAAACTCGATGCAAGAGCATCTTATCACCATTTTGGTGCGACTGCATGTGCATCATTAAAGAGGCTGTGCAGCACATATCCCAATGACCTTGAAGGTGTCTGATCCTCCATACTGTGCCTCTTAACTTAAAGCAGCAACAATATGGATAAAAGGTTTCAGGTTGCCTGGGATCATTGAGATGTTTCCAACCTTGAAAACTTAAAACTTAAAACTCAGAATCAAGCTTCATGTCTTTGTCACATTGTTCACATTTGATCAGGTTAGTTTTGGTTTCACATTTTAATTTAGGGCACAAACTAAAGAATGTTGTATGATGTGCATTCGTCCTGTCGGGCTGCGTCTACCTATACTTGACATTGATTCGTTTGTGGGAGGACTGTGTGTCTGATGTCGGCGTGTGTAGTGAGTTGGGTGGGTAGTCGTCTTTTTGTATGAATGATAGATTGAATGAACTGGTTCACTTTGTTAGTTCCGGTGCCAGTGTTGTATTGTGGTCTAACTACCAAAAGGAAGGTCCTCGTCATTCAAACTTGATATCGTCGGAGGTGAAGATTAAAAGCAATCCTGCGAGCTGCAGAAAGTCTCAATTGTTCATTAAAGTGTGTTCACACTGCAAACCAATCTAACCACGGCTCTGTTTGAGTCAGACAATGACCACATCTTTTGGTCAGAATGAATTTTGGTTAGTTCATTTGGACCGTAAAATGAAGAAAGTCTGAGGGTCCTTATAAAACGAGTGTGGTGTTGAATCTCACTTTATTACACTAAATTGCCTCTTCCTCTCCCGTCAGTTTAATATTACAACTGCACTCAAATTATTATAGACAGGGGATCTGCAGGAGTCTTCCAAGTTTCAGACGCCCAACTCTGTCTTTGCAACAAACTTACTAAAGCTGGGCATCCAGTGAGACTGAGTTGATTCCTGTAATTTTTTTCGGTTCGACACACCTCACTGCTCTGCGATGCATGCTAGTGGATTATAAACTACACTGAACCGTGTGTGAGGGGATGAGTCGTACCTCAAAGAATACGTAATGAATACCTAAAGAATGCAAAGTAGGGTCAAGGGAAATAAGACTTTTCGCATAGTTGTTTGATTGTTTGCTTTTTTGTGTGTTTTTAAGATGCTGCGTAAAAGCACGGTATGAACTCAAGGTGCAGAATCAGTGTGTAAAGGGAGGGAGAGGAAATTACTGAGATTTTCTCAGTGGAGATTGTTGATTGCAAAGACTAGAACAAAAAGAGCAGACTCTGTGTGTGTGTGTACGTGTGTGTGTGTGTGTGTGTGTGTGTGACGACATTTGGCCGTCAGAAGGAAGGCAAATAAAGTGAAGTTTTAAGAGAGAACACTGGTCTTTAGAGGGACACTGTGCCACTGATATATGTCTGGCTCACACATAAAACCAAATAATAATAATTTTTGTTTAAGGTTGTTGTTCTAATGGAAAGAGGAGTCGTGCATCCTCATCGTGCTGGTTCAAGTGATTCCAATATAAAATTGAGTGTAATGAAAGAAGGACGCCTGAGGAAACTGAGGCCTTACAGCTGAGGGAGCTGATTATTCCCTCCTTATCATCACTTTTGCAACACTAATGATCCAGAGGGAGGCTAGATTAGAAGGTGTAAACCGTAGATCACAGTGCATTTGTCTTGTTTAGCTGAGATTGTGGCGCTAAACTCATTTCACCTCTGCTCTATAGCCCAACTTCAAATCGAGTGCCGGAGCGACTGTTTTCCAGGAGGAGCTCCGGAATGCTGTAATGAACGGAGACAAAAGCAATCGCTCCTTTTTAAACTCCAGAATTTGTTTTTGTTTTGTTGAACGCGTCTTTCGTAATAAGCGATTACCTTCACCCGTGTTAGCAGATGTTACACGGAAAACGCACACTCAGGCCCGACAATGAACCCGGCTGCCAGTTGCTAGAGGTCGCAATTTATGGCCAATCATTCCTTCATTTGTTCTTGTTAAGTGTGTCATAATTGTAACGGTCCATGGCTGCAGAACTCACGAGCGCTAATCATGAATGACAACTCTCTGCGATTTTGCAGAGGCTTGCATGCAGTCAGAGAGTGCGTCGGATGTGATTTCATTATTTTTGCTCAGCAGGCCAGACACTATCTGGGGTGGATTACTGCTGCTCACAGTCCCTCGTCTTGTTGTTGTTGTCGTCGTCGTCTTTGTTGTCCGCTGGTGTCGGTGCCTCCACGTCGCAGGTGGGACGCACCAGTAAACACAGCCTGCAGCCCGAGCAGAGAGTGCAGACTGTGACAAAGTCCATTCTGTCAGTGGCATCCAATCAATAACAGCCTCAGAGGCGTCCCACAGCATGAGCTGCAGTTGTGTCGAGTCGGGAAGCAAAATGTGCGAAAAACAAAGCCGCCTCTCTTTTTCAAATCTGATCTCACATCTCGAGGGGGGGTGGAGGAGGAAGAGGAAGAGAGGGGAGCTGCATACAAAAAAAAAAAGCCCAAACTAAATCTTGTCTCCCCTTTCCAGGGCTTGATCCCTCCTCCCAAGAGAAGAGTTGTTAAATTGTTGCTGCATACTAACAGGCTCCTCTGAATCAATTACCATTTGGATATAAATGTCAGAGCTTTGGAAACTGTCACCGGGCAGAGACTGAGAGGAAGCAGAGGTTTATTAAGGATGGCATAGATGCTGAGGGTTTCATAAACACACATTCGCGTTGAAAAGGAGACCAAATGACATTTTTCCAATTAAACCACACTTACACTTGGATATGCAGCACAGAGGCAGAACACAGGAAATGAAAAAATCCACATTTGCATTGAATTTATCCACGCAGTGTGTGTTTGTCTGCTCAGCAAAACCTCCAGCTGCATTTTTACAGCAGGTTGCTCTAACCTCTCCGGAGACTCCAGAGAAGTGTGAGTTGTCGTGGAAAGCTAATTACGCAGGGTTAAGGCGGGCTACAAAAACATTCACAGACTCTCAGCGTGACCTTTGCTCTCGCAGTGTAAGCTTTGCATGTAACTGAAACCAGGGGTCTGAGGATCGCTTCCTCAGATGCAAGCGCTGTTTGTTAGTGTCTTGGAGAAAGCAATAAGGCTGAGTGATTGAAATGTCAATACAACATTTACTTTTAATAACCTGGAGGCAATAAGGACTTGACACGTATTATGAAAAGAGGAACCTCTTGAGCCTCCCTCTTCCTCCCATGGTGAGTGGACAGTGTTTGTTAGAATGAGCAACAATAGTGCACAATTGTGTCCAGGCTCTGGCTGCAGGACAGTGGAGCTGTGTCACTTGGTTGTGATATTGTCTCATAAACGTGTCTAGATACAGGCGTGTATGGAATTAAATTCACGTTCTCATATCCTGTACACTACACGATCAAATGGTGCCATCTGACTTTAGTCTTTAAAGATTTAATCTCTAACAATTACTGATTCAAAATTTTCAAAACGCAAGGTATGTGGTCTACAAGTGTCTGTACATTATCCAACAATACTCAAACCCAGAGAAAACTCAAATTTTATCCAAGGTAACATTTCACTTTGATCACTTTTGAATTTAGCCATAGCCACTTCAAATCACAAATGATGAAGGAAAAACTCAATGCTAGCAGTTTTTTTTTTTTTATTGGTCTCTCATAATGGGTCAACAATATTTATTGCCTTGCTGCGATGAATGAAAACCCTTAATACTCTGATTTGTGCCTGAGTCACGTCAGATGCATTTTCATTGGCGTTGGTGGTGAAAACAACTTCCTTGACGCAATGCTGCTTCACGACATCATCAAACTAGGTCTTCTGTTGATTGAGAATCCCCTCCTGGCACACATATTGTTTGTTAAATACAGAATGTTTAAAGAGGAGCTGTGGAGGCAATGACTTTTTTAGTCGTCAGTTTATTTACCAGAGAGAGAAATGTCATTAAGACTCTTTCCCTTAACTCTAATTCAAATGTTTCACTGTATATGACCAGTATATGTATCCTACAAAAAGTAGAAAGGTGACTTCCATCAATTTCCTAAGTATTTATTGAACTGTGTCACTCTTAAATGAATCAATCACACTTATTTGGCTGGTTTATGCGGCAGCCACAAAATCAGAAATATAAACATTTATTAGCAGTTTCAGCCCATTGAAATTAACCATCTTGTTTTTAAGGGCATACTTAACACAAACATACTAAATACTAGAATTACTGCACAGTGGTTGTGTGCCTCTGCCAACCTGAGTTGTTACCATCTACATATTTTTTGCCAGGTTCGTATAAGGTCACTGTGATGAATTGCATTCTAAACAACAAAATAAAAAATATTATATTAAGGGAATAATATCTATTGGTGTGTACAATTTGGTGCAGCAAGCAAGGGGACTGTTGGACCTTGGCAAAGGTATGAACTCTACTGAGTGGCTTGTTCTCAATAAGTTTACTAGTTTGAATATTTGCTGTTTATGTAAATGTAATCAGTGATTCCTTATCAATACTCCTGAGACTGATGACAGCAGCATCTGCATGAGAGTGCATTTGTGCATGAATAAATTCTCCATTGTCCCATTATGTGTGATGTTTGTATATGTTTGTGTGTTTAATCTGCAGTGATGAGACTACCGAAGTGTTTCCTTTCAAAAAACATCAAAACACCTGCAGAGCCTCACTGGTCCTTCTCCTTTCCCCACTTCATGTTTTTAAACAAAAATTTTACTTGTTGGTGTGTCTCATAGGGAAAATTAAATCTAATCTACTTATTATATGCACACACAGACACACACAATGGAAATGTTGAACTGTGCATATTGCAGAGGGCGCAGAGACAAAGCTCGGGTCCAGCAGCATGAACAGAAAACAATAACACAAATAAAGATTAGTAAATGTCGACTGAAGAGGAAAATGTGAAACTCTTGAGGCAGAAATCTCCCTGAGTTCGCCCTCGCTTATGTGTCAGTCGGTGACCGGCTGCAGCAGGAGGACGCACGGAGCCAAAGCTGGTGTGAGATGATGACAGATATGGTCACATATCACTGTGCACAGCAACTAAAACACAAGACAGGATCCCACTCATTCCAGCCAAGAGTGAAGTTCGCTTAATTTTGCCCACTTAACGCACCAGCACCACCTGCCAGTCGGCCTTTATCGCCTCCATCACTCCACTTAATCAAAAGTGCTGGCTTAAGACTCCCTCTAATCAGACCAATTAGACTTATAGGCCTCTTCTCTCTGGCGGATGTCCTCTCACTTCAGGAAACGCTGGCTTCCTCCTGCCTGGTTGGCTGGCGGGGGCCCAGCTCAGCTTTCAGAGAACAACCTTGAGATTTTTGTTTTTTATGCTTCACATAACCTTTACCTAACAATGGAGGTCAATTAAGAAGAAATTGTTTCTCCTGATGACAGTTGAGATAAATGCCTCTCCGAGATCTAAAAGGAACCGCATGTTCATTAGGACGTTCATGCCAGGAAGACAAATCACCAACAGAAAAGGGCACTGGGTATTGCTTCCTCCATTTCCTGGGTTGTTGTCCTTACCGACACTGACAAAAGACGCCACGTCACTGCCTCTGTCATCTGTCACTGTTCTGACAGGCTTCAGTCAGTCAGACCCGTCAGACTAAACATCAGATGAGTGTGTTTTCACACTCTACAACGTGACGACCGCTCTATGAGGTTGAGTCATCACGAGCGAGGCCTCACATGGCTCTTCATAAAGGGCCATGTGCGCCCTGTCAGATTTCATGGAATGGTGTTTTTCACATTACCTCCACTGTTTTTAACGTGAAGAGAAATCAGTTTGAAGCAGAGAACCAAGTCGTCCCGTGACCTTATAACAGTTTTTGACATTTGGGATTTCTGAAACATGTTTAATCTCAGGATAATCATGGTTAATCTGACAGCACTATCCATCACAGCCAGGTGTAATTACCTGTATATAGATCACTGTCACATGAAAGGGGCCATTAAGGGGAGCTCTGTGTGTGAATAGAAAACATTCAATCAAAAGGCCACAGGCAGCGGCAGTGACAGTCAAGAGCAGTGATTGAACAACAGTCCTAACCAGGATGTCTCTGCAGTGATGGCATCGCTCCCTGCTGGGCCGGACAAGTGCCAGAATCCCAAAAGGGGCCGTCAGTACCAGCCTTTTTTCTTTGAGCTGGTTTTTTGGCCCCGTTTATCCATTTGTTTGTTTGTTTTTCAGCAGGATAAAGAAAAAGGGTTAGGGTTAGGGTTACTCAACAGATTTCCAGGAACAATATATGTGCCAAGATCCAGTTCTTTAATTGTTGGTGCAGAACCAGCGCATGCTTTTTTCCCTCTCTCCATAAAACCGTGATATGTTTTTTGACATTTCCACTGATTCCTCAGAACATAACTCAATTCTTGATAGAATTTTTTTTTATCTGACGTGTTTAGGAAACTGATAACTAGGAGTGTGTGTGATTTGCAGCTTAATTGATTTGGTATTTGATCAACAGGGTATAAGCTCTACTGGGTGACATTCATTTTCTTATTCCCTATATTTGACCAGCTGGGTTCAGCGGAGCGGACACCACTGTAGGTCCTCACCAGGTCAAAAATAAAAAGACTCTGACATTGGTTGCGGTGGAAAAATAGAAATACTGTCCTTTCCTAACCACAGCTCCTCGACCTCCATGGAAGACGTCATGAGGTCAGAGAATGAGGCGAAGAAGACAACTGCACTTTTAGGCTTTTTCTTTTCATTTGATGATTAAAGAAAATTCATTTCAGTAGATGGAATTTTGTAAAACAACAATTTGTTTCTTTCCAAAAACTAGTTTCTAATTTTAAAAGTGGCACATTTGGTTGCAGAGACCAGACAGATATTTCAGAAGATGCACACCGTTTTGGTTGTATTAGGTCCTGGAGGAAAATAAGAGCCAGAAACTCAAACTGTATTGATTATGTGTTTGTTATTGCCTCAAGCAAAAATACCCAGGAGGGTGTTCTTGCCAGGGATTATGGCTATGATGTTGGTGAAGCACCAAAGCACCCGTAATCACAGAGAACATCCTGAAGGTTATTTCAGCATTAATAAAAAGGTACCGTCTACAAGCTCTCAGAAGAGTTTGCTTCCAACTCGGAAATATTAAAAATAAATTATTTAAATATCCTTCCATTATCTATACCAGTGATTCTCAAATGGGGGTACGCGTACCCCTGGGGGTACTTGAAGATACTCCAGGGGGTACTTGAGATTTTTTTTATATATATTTAAAATTAGCATCCATTCAAAAATCCTTGAAAAATTGTTATTCAACAAATATTCAATAAAGTGTAAGTTCATGAACTAAATTTTATATTCAGTAGGCTTTTCAATTTAATTATCCTAAAAAAACAGAGTCTCCCCCATACCGATGGTTTGACCCAACCTGGCACACGCCACCTGTCATCACCTGTCATCACCTGCCTTGAAAACTTCGAATTGAAGGAAATTAAATTGTATGACCTTAAAGCGAGCAAATATTTCACAATAAAATAACAGAAAGACACTTCAATAATATTAACAATTACATAGATTGGGTTATTTACACTTTTTGTTTTTTCTGTGGGGAGAGATTAGCCAACAGTGGCATTAAGCCACCACATCTTCAGCGGTATCTCCAGACAAAACATGAAAGTCATGTTGGTAAGCCACCTGAGTTTTTTAAGAGGAAACTTTCTGAATTCAGGTCATCTCAAGACACGATGTGAAAAGCCTCCCAGAAGCAAACGGAAACATGCTACCTGTCAGTATTCTTTTCGATCCTTAAAGAAGATATTTTAAGATGATAAATATTAAAAAAATATGTTTGAGCTAATCTTTTATTTAAAACTAAGTTGATGATTTATTTTTTGGGAAGAAGTGTTTAGCTATAATTAAGTTCATGAATTCAGTTTGAGAACATATCTTTATTATGATCCCAAAAGAGGTCACTTTAAGTTGATAAATATTTTGAGGTGCACAAATCTGTATTTATATTGAGATAATAATAAAAGCCTTTAGTTATTTTTATATCTTTTTATTTCCAAATAGTTCAAGAGAGACCACTACAAATGAGCAATGTTATGGACATTGATGGAGTTTTATATTTGAATGTGTCTAGTTACAAGGCTTAATAAATCACATTACATCTTTCTTTCAACCAAAAATGCTTTGCGCTGGTTAGGGGGTACTCTGCAGAATTTTTTCTTCGAAGGGGGTACGTCACTGAAAAAAGGTTGAGAACCACTGATCTATACTACTTATCCTTTGACAGTCGCGTGTGGGGGGCGGGGGGGGGAAGTTGGAGCAAGCGGTTTTAATAAGTTTAATTCATTGTACATTCAAAATAATCAGCATACTGATCATCATTGTGCTTTTGAAACCTAAAATACGGCGAATATATTTATATAATGATGAATTCCGATTTTCAGCCAAGTGGACTCAAACCAGTCCGTTATGGCGATTTTAATTGACATCGATCTCGATGTAACATTGCCCACGGGTAAAATCAAATACTATTTTGCATGATTTTTTGGGTGCAAATGAAATGTAGAAAACAATATTTTGACCAAATCTGATGAAGAGTGGATGCAGTGCAAAAATAAAATTCCGATATCCTGCAAACAACTACAAAGGTTGCAGAGTTTTGGGCAGCTCCAGAGCAGACACAATGACCAGTGTTCCAAGAGATGACAAAAGTGATGGACAGTGCAGTCAATGGTCCAAGTGTGAGGGAAGGAGGTTTTTTTAGGAGGAACGTCACGAGTTGGGAAGAAACTGTGTCATCCGAGCACAGGGACTTCTCAAACTGTTGCCATGTTTGTTGTTATCAAAACCTCTTGGCTCTTGTGTGTCCTTCTAATGGATGTCAGTCTAGATGCGATTAAGGCTTGATGATGAAGAGGAGTCATGTGTGGCGACTCCTGCACAAAAGTTATGTGGAATGTACAAACTGAAAAAACTACCATAGACCTACCAATTTACAAATGAAGCTGAAAAATCCCGGGTACAGGTGCAGCCATTTTGTGCTTTAGACGTCATTTGAACCTGTCGAACGCTCCACTCTTCTTTGTATCTACATTGGACTCATGTGTGTGGACCTCCTTGGCCTCTGTCTGGGGAAATACAGGAACAACTTGAATTCCACGAGGACAGACACTGGTGGCATTGCAAACCTTTGAACCTCGAACTAGCTGCTGAACAATGAATGAAAAGGTGTTTCTTCCCCCTCTGGAGGTAAATGAACAGTATTTATAAAGCACTCAAGGCACCTCACATTCACCCATTCACACATTTCTACAGCACTTTGTTTACCTAGCACTTTCCCATCCATCTCTCCTCTCTTCCCCATTTCTCTCTGCTATCCCCAACTGGACGAGGAAAATGGCCGCCCCGATATCAAGTTTTTTTTCTCCCCACAGTCCCTAATGTTTGCTCATTGTAGAAACTGTTGCGTTTCTCTACCATTTCTAAGGTCTCAACAGACTTTCAAGGCCCTTTACATAGTAATTATGTTTATGTGAATTGCCGCTATACAAATAAAATTAAACCAATTCAGTTCAATCACCTGCACATCTGTTCCAAGGGCTACAGTATGTGTCCAATGAAGGAGAATGGAGAAATGTGTCGTTACAGATCAGACTGGTAATGGGCACGTGACCTTAATTACCCGACTCGCATCATCATTACAGCGCAGGGAAGTTAAGTCACTTTTCCTGACATTCTTTGGTCTGCCGGACGTGAGCATCAGCGTGCCCACCCGTGATGAAGATGGCAGAGGAGCAGGACGGAGGTTTTCGGAGCTGTGTGCAGAGTGAGCCGTGCCCATCGGGGTTGGTTTTCATGCTGGATTTCTCCGCTCCCCGCTGAGGCTGTTCTGGCGAGAAAGTCTCTGAACTGGGTCACAGCTGTGTTGCACGCAGTGGCACCATAACACATTTCTCTGTGAGTGAGAACTATCAGAAGGCCGGGGGAGAATACAAGCGCGCTTGTTAAACTGCCCCCCCTCCAAGTAAGATGAGAAGCCAGAGCAATAAATCATTATCCACCATAAAGGGGCTGGGGGAGGAGAGGCAGGGTCTTTCCGTCTTTTAATGCAAAGGCAGATGTATTGCACCGCAGCTTGTATGTCTGCCACCTCGGTATCACCCTCTGGAGATAGAGCGTAACGAGAAAACAGGGACCAGGAATTGGACATTTTACAAAAAGAAATCCCAACAAAACGAGTCTGTAAAACATCTTTGATGGTTCTTCAGGAGAGGCCAAAGGCAAAACTCAGCTGGGTGTTCGCAGGTCAAAACCCCGGTTTGTCTCTTCATTCATCACTGGAGGCAGCAATCCAAGAACAGCAGTCAAAACTTCTGCAGCACAACTTTTTAACTTGGCTATATTTGTTCAAAATAAGAAAAAAAACATTAACATATATTATGCAAACTGTAAGATTAGAAAGATAATTAAACCATTTAATAATTTATAAATGCAAAACTAATAGATTTAATTCCTTTCCAGCTTTGACCCTGGTGAGTTAGAGGTCCTGTATTAAATTATTTTGCCCTGCCCTCAATTTCCATAGGAAATAAAGATCACAGAATCTGAGGCAAAGTGACGTAGTTGCCAAGGTTATGAATGTGAATAACTCTGTTGGCCCAGATTTTCATTAAGACATGCTTTTATGCATTCATTGTAATAATGCCTAAATCGAAAGCGTGACCACATACCTGAAAAGGTTTTTTAAGCAAGCATTATGATCAGCATTAATGCAGGGGTCAGAGGAAGTCTGGTCCAACAGGGCTTTAAAGTCAACCTGAAGACTTGATTAGAGAGGAATCAGTTTCCCTCCCTGCTGATAGGAAGCAGCACCCTGCTGCGACATCCTCCTGAGCTGCAGCTTTGATTCACAAAAACCCGACAACGCTTCCAGAACAGATGCATCCTCATTACACTTTCTCATTTTACCTGGTTTGCATTTCCTCTGTTACCTTGTTTCAGATATCTGCCACCCTGGTATGATTCATGTTCCCTTTTTTAATGTTTTGTAGATATTACTGGCCACTGGGGTTCTTAATAAGAAAAATAAGCAAACACATACAACTTCACATTAGCCCAAAGACTTGGGGGGGGGGGGGGGCAAACAGTGAGTTTCATAAGGGTTGGATCAGTGGGAGGGAATGTTAGCAGTGAGGGAAAATGTCGTTAATTTAACAAGAACAGCAAAAAGTGCATTCACAGGCCTGTTGGAATGAGCAGTTACAACTGTGAAACCTGACATTAAACAAGACTAAAGGCAGTTTTATGCTCTAAATTAGGTACAGATATAGATGTAGTCTTCTGTTCATACCCTGCAATGGTTTTGTGCAAATTTTTGAACAGAAAAGAACAGTGCAACTGGAAATCATGTGTCACAATAAAGAAATTAGAAATTAGCTTAACCTTTTCAGCAAGATTAAATACATTTTAAAAAAGGCAGTCTGCTCATCATAAACTATTACTTGTCAATGCTCTACTATTCAGAAAACACATCACTTTCCTCAGACTGTCCATTGCTGCAGCTCCTCTTTTCAGCCTCTGACTGAAACACTCCTGTCTCTTTAAGCCCCCCCCCCCCTACTGATAAGCCCAGTCTGCCCTGATTGACCAGCAAGTTCTCTCCACCATTCCAGCGAGTGTAGGAAATGTTAGCGTCCGTTCTCGCTTTCCCCGGCTTTGTTATCCCTGGGCCACACTTGATGCGTTTGTGCCTCGTCACATGTCATACTTTTCATGTCAGCGACTGTGTCAGGAGGCTGCAGCTGCCACTTGTCAACACTACACCTGGCACCTTCTGTTGGTTGGGGGATTTTGACAGACTTTTTGCACAAAAAGTCACAGGAGCACAGAGCGAGCATGAGTATGAGGAGAAAAGCTGACGCTGGAGCGCAGGAGATCTAGACACAAGCCAGATATATTTGAGTGTGAGTACAGGGTTCTGAGTGGAGTCTTCACAAAATCTGAATATGAAATCAATCAGTTCTGTTCTCATACTAAAAGACTAATCTGTTGAATGAAGATAGAAAAAACCTAAGGGGAGTGACGGTTGCATTGTTTGAAATGGAGATATGTATTTTTGTATGTAAAAAGAGCATAAATAAGTCCTAAGAGTCTAAACCCATGCTAGCCACTCTGTCATGCTGTCCTACTAGCTCCAGTGAAGATTTGAGCTGAAGACCGACAAGTTAATTTGCTGCATTTAAGCAATGTGAAAAGAAAACAGCAACAAACTTTTAGTTTATTTCATTTCCATTTTGTGCTATTTCTGAAATAACTCCGGAATATCAATATCTTTTGTTAAAATTTGATTATTTCTCTCCATGACTCACCGGTTACAGCTTGAACTTTCAGAGTTGTAAAACAAACACAGTGCTGTGAGATATGATACAAGGACTCACAAAACCTCTTTAAACCAGTCGGCTGCTATTTTTAAACACTGTTCTACTTACATTATGTCCTATTGAATGGAGGTGTGATGGAGGTTTGTTTAATTGATGTATTCAAAGGGCTGCACTGGCTAGAATTATGTGAGTTCTAGAAGGAAAGGGCCTTCCTCTTGCTAATACGCACAAAAAACTTAAAAACTCAGAGCACTGATGTAGACTTTGTTTGTTCACATTGGGATGTCTCCATATTTGCCTCAAAGATTATTTAAGTGTTAGGAATCACAGGTCTATTAGTACACTTTGTGATTGTCTGGAGTTTGCTTTCACCTAAGCGAGCGAAGCATTACATGTTAAATAAAAAAAAACAACTCGTAGTTAGTTTCTCTGTAATGAACAGTTTCAGCTGTTGCCTGCAATCAAACACTGGTCCACCACAATCACCACTAACTGTAAAGCAACCTCGTGGCTATTAGCCCTCGGCATGCCATTAGCTGATTACCGCACGCCCACTATCTTATTAATGTAAATCCCTGAATGGAAATATGGCTGAGGCACAATATTTATTTTGCAGGCTATTCACACAGTACACAGCCTCAGTTGGCTCTTATGCTTTATAGACATTTTTAATGAGTCTTAACCCACCACCATAGAGTACTATTTATTATTCCATCCTGCTGCCTGCTTGAACGAATAAATAAATAAATATATAAGGAAATAAATTAAAAGGGGAAAAAAAACGAAGCAGGAGGTGGCGTCTGCCGAGGTGAATCCGCTGCATTTTAATTGACTGTTTGGGAACAGAGGTAATCCATCTATGTTTGTATCTCAACAAATATAATTTAGCCCCGTACATATCTTGTCTCCAGCAGGTGATATAAAATACATTGTCCTTTGTTGACTCTTTTGTTATAAATTAATCAGTGAGCTTGTCCCATTTCTCATTATGTGGCCTGTGCAGTTTGACTGTGTTGCCTCCTTAGCAAGAAATATTAAAATTGATAACAGGGCAGCTCTATTGATTTATACAGGGAAAATGTCTTGTTATCATATTTGAACAGACGGCCCAGGAATATTTCTACATGACAGTTCCTGTTCATCATTTGTATTTCTACACTGTCTATTTCTCAAGGCTTCATTTTTGTGGCCAATTAAAATGCACTCAGCGTGCAGGGGCCTATTGCGACAATGCAGTGATTGCAAATTTTCGGAGAACTCACATTTACTGACTTTGTGTCTTTGGCCACCGATGCTGAACTTCTTCTCCCCATTAAAAGAAGTCCGCTGTCCCCTCAGCGCTCTTGGCTACAGCTGACACGAAGCCCCTCATTCTGCCTCACGCAGCCTGGACACCTGCCAATATGTCCTCATTTAAGAAATCGCCTAGGCTGATAAATGACTGCACTCTCTGTCACCATGACTAACAGAGTGCCAGCCGCCCGCAGGGTGGACTGAGAGGTGCTCAATCTGCGGTGACAAAAATTACATCTCGTCGAGCAGGGGCCTGCAGCCGAGAAGCGAATCATGGGATCGACGTTGCAAAATCCCTCCCTACTGTATCCTAACTCTGTTATCCTCCAGTCGTATTCTCCACACAACAGTATGTGATTTGCTGCAGTGCCTTTCCAGAAAAAAATATGCAACTAAGAGCGGAGGTCTTTCTACGTCTTGAAACTTGAATCAATACCAAATCAATACACTGAGCTTTAGTGTATCCCTGTGTGGAAAGAGGCTGTTTTCTGCAGTGTTATCCCTTCCTCATCTGCCTGAAGCAATCACACAGTCAGACCGGGGGTTATCATAGATTGATGTGTGTTTAATTAGCTTTGCATAATAAATTAATTTGACCTTTTCAAAATAGTACATGCTCAGCAATATGCTTTGTGTCTAATTTTAACCAAACATTCCTGCTGGCAGTGTCTCTCTTGTAGATAATTATTTTTAGATTACTTTAACCTTTAACACTGCTGAAGGATGTCTTCACATCTTCAGAGAGACAGGGGGAGTATTTGGGCCAGGGTATTCCTGTGGAGGGGGTAGCAACTTCTCTGTCGTCAAAATGGGCTAAATTTGGGGAAATGTTAATTTTGGACTTTCCCCTTGTCCACTTGATGGTTGTGATTAATGTGGCTCTATGTCACAGTGAGCTGGCAGAACCAGGACAGCAGCAGAGCTCCGCCCTGTTCTTCCCTTCCCACTGACTTTTGGCTCTGAGTTTTTCAGTTGCCATGAGAATGGTAACGGCAATATGAACGACAACATCTGGACTGTGTGACCACCAAACAACTGGGCCTCCTGTGAGATTATTTTCATGATTTCTGAACAGAGCCCATACTTTGATGATCTGATCAGAAAAAATAAAAAAATATCAAAATCACGATAGGTCATAAACCACCTCCTCCTCCATGTTAGCACATGGGACATGGGCCACACTAAACACATTTTGGTTTCTGTCGCTTTAGGTAATTCTTATCACACTGAGTGACAAGTTTGATTGAATTACTTGTTGTTATTGATTATATTAAAACGTCTTAATTGACTGCTGATTGACTCACGATTGGTCGGGTGCATGTGTGGATAAGACCTCAATACTAGGGCTTTATCCCCTGATCTCTACTGCACAGGCTGGCTCCAAATGCTGTCATGGTGCAAGATGGCCATGTTTGTATTGAGGATATTTTGGCCTTATTTCTGGAGGGTTGAAGGAAGTATCTATGTCTACGGTTCTGATTTAATGACATCCTCCAAGAACATCAAGGCTTAATCAACAAACATTTTTACTTAACTCTTTTATGTTTCTTTTTCGAAAGCGGGTTTTTCTGTTGTGACCTGAGAGTCGAACGGTTATGTATACCTCATCGGCATAGATGAGGTCTACAATCACCTCGTCATAATTTAGACTCCTGGCTCGGACCATTTACTAAATGTCACACCCGTCCTTTCACCTTTTGTTACCTTCTCTACTGTAGAATAAAGGCAAAAGGTCAAATAATCGGGGGTCTTCCTGGGACTTCTGCCATGCGGTCCACCGTCATTCAAGAAAACACACCCTCTGAACTGTCCTTCTCTTCTATCTGGGGTCAATTACTCTTATGTGGTCACATCTATGGAGGTTTGGCTGCGCTCCCACGGTCCTTTTACTTATTAATAATATTAGCAGCAGTGGACACAGGGACATCAATTTGCTTCGCCTTGGTCTTGCAGTCCTCACCTTGACCACGCTTGGCATTATTTTCTTCCTTATCTCCTCAGATAAGTCCCTCCTTTGCCTTTTTCTGGGCCATGATCAGTGGGGTACACACAACACCAAACAGCACAATGAGAACTTTTCTCCATTCAAATCGGCCCAATGACTGATTATAACATTAAAGATGCCTGCGATAACAACCAAAGATAATAGTCTGCTTGTGAAGTAGAACTATAAAGTACTTATTCATCTCCACTAAGCAATAATTCAGGTCTTTTAACAGCTTCTTTGTCCTATTTAAAGGTAAACCAAAGGCCTGCAGCTTTGCATTAAAACGCTTTCAACATTTTCAACAAGAGAAACAATGTGGAGGTATCAACACTTCAAGCCACGTCTGTCTACAGATGAGTAAGCGGTTATTTAAAGAGGTTTGAAAGAGCGATCGGTGTCAGGGTCTCAATTTTTCTCTCGTATTTCTACAAAAGAGAAGAAAAAAAAAAACAGCAAACACATTTCTATTGAATCAAAGCAGCTCTGGGTTTTGGTATCTGCTTTCAATGTTTACTCTTTGGACTCTGGAGGCTTTGGTCCTGACCCTGCATCACTGCAGATAACACCTCACGATCAGAAGTGCAGTGTTTTCATTGGTTATTGTGATGCTGATGCTCTTATCTGAGTTAATGCCTCATCCATATGCAGTTTTTCTCCGGGTGAGAGCTGAGGCAGCTCAAACTGTCAAGTTTTGTTGATTTTTAGGTCATTACCTGCTTTTGTTTGCTCGTTGGCACAATTAAACACAAAACTACTGGAGGAGTTCACACAAAACATGGTTAAAGCATAATGTATTTTATAGGGAGGAACCCATCCTCACAGAGGAAATACTGACTACTGATTTCACTATCTTGAAACAAACAGCAATATATTAAGCATGTACTCCTTTTTCTTACAACTTATATTATCATATGAACAGAACAAAGGCTATAACTTCTGTTTGTCACATTTTGCATAGGAGACTAAAGTAAAAACGCTCAAGTGTTGGTCTGTATTTCTGCTAGCTCCAGAGTGCCACAACGCTGCTTACACAGTGTATTATGTGAAGAGAATAAACAACGCCGTGCAGGGAAGGCAGTGAGATGACTAGCACAACGCTAACAAACCGAATGCAAACACAGGCCTGCGTGTGTGAACACCTGCTCGTAGAGATTAATGTGGAGGCCGGGACCAGTAAAAAAAATCATTATCATCCACTCCTATTTAGCTGGATCTGTAATAGAAGGTCATGCCAGATGTTCTGTGGAGGGAAAGCAGCTTATCGATTGTGTCGCATTCTCATTATTATGCAGGTATATGCCGGCACAGATACATGAACCATACACGACCAGTTGTCTGACAACCAACTCAATATTAAACTGCAATACATGTACAATTGGTCATAATTTACCTTCTATGAAACAATTTACACATTTTCGGCATTATCACAATATTTATGAGAAAAAACTATGGGAAACTCATCTAATTCAATTTGGCAAACTTTGTTTATTTCAGAGCAAACAGCTGCTCAGGTCATTGAGGATAATTGCAATTGTCAAAAACACATTTGTTGATTAGTAAAAGGCTTTAGTCAAATAAAAACAATTTTAAAGATCCATGAACTGCCACAGAGGTAATATACTTTCCTAATTAACATTGCTGAGGTGCCCTTGAGCAAGGCACATAATATCTTTGCTCAAGTAGAGCTGCCTATCTTCCAGCGGATTAGACTTCTGATTGTAATGTGCACTTTAAGTGATCAGATGAGAGTTGCTATAAAGTAGCCTTATAGCTTTAAATTATATATTTAAATAAAGGTCATATAAAATAAATGATTTCTATAATTGACCATTATCAGAGCAAATACCAGTTCTGAGAATTGTTGACATTTAGTCTTTTTAAACCAGTTTCTGTGCTTCGGATTAAAACTTTGTTCTTTCTCAATTCAATGCCAAAATATTTTCATAAAAATTAAATAAGTGAAATCAACGAGAGTTCATCAGTGACTCCACAAACAAGTTTATGTTCTCATCCGCTTTGTTTGTGTGCAAAAAACTTCTCAACCGATTGTCATTACATTTAGGAGCAGATCCATAAATGGAGGGATCCAGGAATTTCTTTGACTTTCTTTGCAACATTTTCCACAAATTGCATTTTCTTAATTAAAATATAGAGTTGTGCATGCACACACCGATTCTGAACAGATACAGCTACCAAATGCAGGGTTCATACTCTTTATCCCTGTTGAAGGTACCCTGTTTAAAGATAGGTTTTTGTCAGTGTATCTATTTCCATGGCAAACTTTGTGATCTCCGATGTGATACTGAACTCCACCCCTCTGGTATGATTCAGTACATCACCATGTATGTGAAAAAATAAATTGTGGAGAATGTTGGATAGACCCTGTGCAATTTGTGCCAGAAGGAAGTTAGCGTAAAAAACTAATTAGCTAAGAAGCAAGGCCATTACCTCCAGTTGTTTGAAGTTAATTATACTCAAACTGTGTAAATGTATAATTAAGTATAAACGTTTCAACATATTGTGAATTTTAATAATGTTATTTTGCTAAAATAAATAAATAAGTAACTTGAAGTTAAATAAATGGCTAAGAGTTCCTTATAAAATTAATTAATTTGTATGTAGCAATAGATATTGATAAAAATAGAATCAACAACAATGGGCTTTAACCAGCAATCTTAAAGCAACACTTATTTTGTCCTTTGTTATTTCTTCAATGGCTGTATCCTTCCACTGAATAAATACATTTCCATACGTACTGTATATCCTTGTATAAATTAGTCCTGTGTAGTCAAATAAA